>NW_016157516.1:141114-234788 GCF_001687245.7 Rhagoletis zephyria | reverse complement strand
ATATCTCAATTCTATCGACTAGGTGTATGGTGTCAAGTTAGCACTACATACCATTTTTTCTTAAAAAACGAGAGCTACAAATTTTTTCTTTCCACAACAAATTTACAACAAAAACACTACAATTAATGCCGTAGTTAACTTTTCCAATTTCGAAAAGTGTAGTGCTAACTTGACACACGTAAGTAAATGTCTAATGTAGCCAACCTCATGTTAGTATCCCAACAAACATTTCTGTAAGTGCTTTTAAAAGTAACTTAAAATAACTATATTAAGTGTTAAATAAGCGTTTTTATTTTTAATATTTTTATTGAGCTTTGTACCACGATTGTTTATTAGGAAAAATTGAAAAAGCAACAAAGTCTAAGCGGTAGAANAACAATCGTGGTACAAAGCTCAATAAAAATATTAAAAATAAAATGTTAACAAGCCACAATAACATTGACAAATAAGCGTTTTTATTATTAAGTTTGTTTTAATTTTATGCAAATGAACCTTATATAAGTGCTGAGAGCGAATGTATGTATATAAATCACTTAACTTTAAAGTAAAATGCAAATATTTACGACAAAACCAAGAAACGAATTTTTTCTTTTTAATATTTATTATGAATTTATACATATTCATACCTTTAAAATCAAGGTGCTGTTACGGATATAGGTGAATTCGTGTATTCTTCCAGCAGAAAACTCTCAACAGCAAAATTCTAATGAAATTTTTTCTGTTCTCTCTCAAAGAGAGAAATGTTAGCAAAAGTATACGAACCCAAAACTAGCAAAAGCTTGCAAGTTTTTAGTCGAAATTTTGTTTACATACAAAAGCATAAAACATGAAAAGAATATATATTAAAAGTTTTCCTAAAGCAATTTGCTAAGGAATCATGAGTAACTGAGTATTTGCTTTCTTCTGATATATTTGCAGTTCTAATAAGTTATTTCAAACTTAAAAATCATAATAATAAATCTAAAATAAATTTCCACATTTTTATAAATTGAAAACATATAACTTTGATGTTGTTGTTGTTGTAGCAGCATACAAATTTCCCAAAAACTTTTTGGGGAGTGTTGCTGGAGTGACAGTCCTTGGCCAGATATAAATCTGGGTCGTTCCGGTTACGTAGACCCGACTGTCGTGGGAACGTATAACTTTGATCAGCTGGTTTTCTTGGTGGCAAAAGGCTGCTAGCAAAAATTTTTCCACCAGAAACTAGCAGCTTTTCATCAGCAGTGTTGCCATTTTGGTGCTTTTGGAGCTAGATTTAGCTCTTTAATTTTTCTATTTAGCTCCGAAAATCCTGTTTTAGCTCCTAGCTCTTTTTTAGCTCTTTTCAAATTTATGTAGCACTTTTTTTTAGCTCCAGAAAGTTTTAGTTTGGTATTTGGTATATATAGTTATATAAGCCATAACTTAGGCGTTGATAAAATGGAAAATTTCGAGATGCAGTGTATCCACCATAAACTCTTGGATCGAGGTTAAAGAATTCAAAAATTAATTAAAAGAAAATCCTTTTTCTGATAGCGCGGATTTTGTTTTACCTTACTAATTTTTCCTGTAAGGAGAGCTGGAAGTAAAACTTTCCAGAAAAATTTTGCGAAAAAATTATTCAATTCGAATATACGAAATTACAGACTTTAACAGTTTGTAAAGTATTTTTATTTCACTGTTATAAGTGTCATAGCAACGAATTCGATCACTTAAACTTATAAAATTCGTTGTTTATATTAAAATTGCCGAAAATGTAGAAACAACCTTACGTCAGTAAATGCTCAACCTTAACAAAAATATTTAGCTCTTCATTTTAGCTACTATTAGTATTATTAAGCTCTTTTTTCGACCGTTTTAGCTCCAAACGAAATGTTTCTCTGGCAACACTGTTCATCAGAATGAAATTTCAATTTGGTCTCTGTTTCCCCTACTTTGCTGGATTTTTGTGTACGCGAACAGGAAAATCTGATAGGTGTTGATATCAATACCTTATATTACGCTTTTTACCAGGCGTTTTATAAACCAAAATATGTTTTTCGTAAGCTTTTTTTGGTAAGTTAAAAAAAAAACCAACTTTAACAGCCGATTTCTCAGTGGATGTTTAATTATAATCAAAAGATTATCTCTTCTTGTCAGTTTCTCAGTGCACTTAATAGATAGTTACAGTAAAACCCGCTTAAGTACCTCACGAAAAATGGCAGCCTTTTTGAGGTACTTAAGCGGGTTGGGTACTTAAAAGAATCCGCTTAAGTACCTCGATGCGGGTACTTAAGCGAACATAATTATTGATGTAGTTACATCTTTTTGTTAACTTACATAAATATGTAAATCCTTGAATAAAACATAAACATTTAATGAAGTATACGTATTTATTTAAGATTTTACAACAACAAAATACAGTTCATTCCCTTACAACAACAGATACCATGTAAACCTAAGCTTAAGATTTTATAGAAAACTTAAAAAAAAAAATTCATCAAAATTTAAAATTTCTTTTCTCAGATGTGTTTTTTGAGTATACAGTTTTATCGCCAATTCAATTTTAGTGTGATAATGTAAAAGTTTCAAGTGGCTAAAAATTACCGTTGATTTCTTATAATTTTTTTGCCGAAGATGTGTAGCGCTGCCACTGAGATTCAAAATATGTAAATGTCTTAAGGAATTTTAAAAGAGCACTTAAAAGGTGAAAATTATAGGTAAAATGGTAAATGTGGTACGCAAAATTGAGGTACATAGGCAGGTTGGGGAAATAAGCGGGGAGGTACTTAAGAGAGGGATTTTCTTCAGATTACATTCAAAAATTCACATTGCCCAAAAATGTTGGTTACTTAAGCGGGTTAGGCACTTAAGCGGGTTTCACTGTATTTTACCAACATTGGGCAGTTAACTATCATTTAAAATGTAATTCCAAATAAAGAAAAGTTACAAAGCTTTCACAAATTTCAACAAAATTATACAAACTTCAAAAAATTGTCATCAAATTTCAAAATTTTTAATCAGAATATTTGCTGCCTTTTTATATAAAAATAGATTTTGATCATGCGATCAACGGTAATTTTCAGCGACTTTAAACTTGCATTCTATTAGACTAAAAATGAATGGGCTACAAAACTGGATACCCGAAAATTTCCTAAATGTTCTAATTAATGATTTGAAATTTTGATGACAATTTTTTGAAGTTTGATTAATTTTTTTGAAATTTATGTGAGCTTGGAAACTGTTATTTATGAAGTTTCTGTTAAGTTGCAAGCAAAATCACTTTGAATTTCGGTAGTAATTAGTTGACCTTGGTATACATATGTATGAACACGAAATCTAAAGGCGCGGTTAAACATGGCAATGCAGCCAGAAAGTCCTTTTTGCAGATCTGCAACTGAAAATACGCAAATCGCTTCTGAGAAATAATTTCAACTTGCAATTTTCATTTATGCTGCCAGTGCTGTTAAACCAATCGAGTTTTGCCGTTTGACGCGTTTTTTGGCGAATTTGTATAAAATTATAAAAATGTCGAATAAAATATGAAAAATACGTGTAATTAAATTATTCTACTGATTAGAGTATTTGTTTGAGTATTAATGTATTAAACATTTAATGACTGTTTTGTGCTCATTTTAGCAAGCTTAGTAAATTTACCAAGTCATTAAGTCATAGATGGTAGTGGACTCGTCTGCATTCACCGTGTAAACAGGCCATAATTGGTAGATATCGGAAAGTTAAATTTTCAGAAATAAAAACGCTTCCGAAAGATACTTTGCATTCAAGTGGCTATTAGACGTGGCAAGTGCAAGTCCTTTTCAAAAGTCTGTCAAACTCGAGAATTTCCAAGAGATTGCAGGTGCAGTTACACCTTGCATGTAAAGTGACTTTCGAAAGCAGTTTTTAATTCTGAAAAACAAATTTTCTGATACTTTTTGTCTGTTTAATAATAATAATGGCGCTTACACATATGTTAGTGTTTGGCCGAGCTTCTCCTGTTCTTCTGTTTACACTGTAATATATTACAAAAATAAAATTTACTATATCTGTGCACTAATTTATTAATAATGTCGGTTGGAGATATGGTATTTTTTGCAAGTTTCCGAGCTGAGCTGTCAAAAAAAAAAAATATCCACGAAATATCTCTGCAAGAGGTGTTCAGCCCCTCTTTAGCAAAACAGAAAGGAGAATTCCACTTAGAGAGGGTTATAATCCCTAAGCGCGGCCGAAGGCCGCCTACGCAGAAAGTTGTGAGTGTGGGTGAGGGGTGACTTTGCATAAAGCGGCGTCCATCCTCTTTCGTTTAGGGGGTGCGAGGATGTTGAGCCACGCCTCCTCCCCTACGTCCCCCACTCCTAAATCGTTGTACCAATAGCTAAAGATTTCCCTTTATATTGTTCATATCAGGAGAATACAATAATTACACAATCTTTATTTCCGAAAGTGATTTCTGCAAATTTGCAAATCTGCAAAAGGGCTTTCTGGCCGTTTACACGGGAAAGGGGACTTTCGGTTTCGCATTTTGACAGCATTGCCACGTTTAACGGCACCTTAATAAAAGCGATCATAAGAAGCAATTTTTATTAGTCAAATCTAAAAGAACAAACCCATGCACAAGTGCAACTAGCTCTTTACCATGTTCATTTCTTAAAAACTCATTGAAATAACAATCCAATCGAAGGAATGAAACACCACCAGGAATGAAATATCACCATCGTTATGAAATTTCACCTAGTGGGGTGGCAACACCCAATAACCCAACCTTCCGATTCTGCCAGCTCTTTGTTATGCATCATGAGTGTTGGGAATATTATAGGGTAAAAATGACGTCATCGCCCAATAAGTGGGGGTGTGTTTAGGTATTCCGCATATAAAAATCGCATAAATACTCCATATGGCACAAAGGATCAAGTTTATATATTAAAAATTAAAATTGAGCACAAATAGCTTACCGCAATTGAAATGCAATTCTCTTCAGTGCTGTTGGGGAATTTTACGACAAATTTGGAACCGGCCCTCTCCTCACTGTCATTGAGCGGACGAAAACGACAGACCACTTTGATACTGTCCTCCGCCGGAATCTCGCGTTCAGCAGACATTTTAACGGCTACAGCGGTACTTGCGGAACCGTTAATACTTTTAAGAATTTTTATCTATTGGGTGTAGCAAATTTTATTGCACTGCAATTACACTCCCAAATAGCACCGCTCCACTGCTGTTTAGTTTGTAACACTCCTATGCTATTCCTAAAGTGAAAATTCTTCCTGCGTTGAACAATTATTGGCTTTTATTTCTTTCCTGCCTTCTTTTTTCTACTTTCTGTTGCTTTTTTTTCTATTTCACTGGTGCTGCTTTTGCTATTGCGACTGCGACGACGACACCGACTTCCAACGACGGCGTTTTCTGCTTGGCAGATATGCAGACACATCCAATTTCACACGTCAACCACACAACGGAATGGACGCGTTACAATTTCCTTACAAAAAAAATGCAATCTAAATTAGCAGGGAATAACCTTCATTTAGCGTTGTGAAGGTTTTATCGAAAGATTTTCAAATATTTTATTTGTTAAAAAATATAAAAATTTTCACTTTGCTCGTCGAACCGAAACGAACCGAACAGCAGCAGATGAAACGACAAATACACACCTCGCAGCGCTAGTGAAAAAGATGACAGCAGTTGACAGCGACCAGAGTGGACAGATGATTTGATTAATGCAAATCTTAATAATTCAATTTTAATCTTTAAAATTGTATGCACTGAAAGTAGTCCTATTAAAGTTTTAGCTATACTAGTTCGAAATACATTTATAAAATACCCAAAAACCATTGTTTTATAGCTCCAAACTGTTTTAAAATCTTTCGTGGAAAGTGCATTTTTCTTCGCTTTTAATATGGCTACGCTGGTACCTATTCGAGCCTTGCGACACCCGCTCTCAATAATACACCATGCCCACTCTTCAGCGCTTCTCAGATGATAGCAGTGGTTGTCTCTTTCTTTTAACGGTTAAATCAAAACAGCTGGAATATCTTGCACCACCCTGTACCAGTCGCCAAATTTGACATATTCCGAAAAATCCCTCGTTTTGATCGTTGATGGCGGCGATTAATTTTGTGAAATAAACTAATCTGGAAATTTTCTTTGTAAACAAAAATCTTTATACCGCAACATTTGTAACAAGTGTAATCCTCCATGAGTTTCCAACCACCAACAACAACCACAGCGGCGAGCACTGCTTTCTCGTTCGGATTGGCGTCTGCGGGTGGAACCGCTCCTTCTAAACCAGGGTCTTTTTCTTTTGGTGCCACCGGTGGCGGAGACGCAGGTACAGTAAAACCATTGGCTTTTGGCGCTCCAACTGCGACAACGACATCAATGGCTGCGCCCGCTGCTGTTGGATTTGGCAGCGGCTTTCTGGGTGCCACCACTACGGCCGCAGGGACCGTGGCGGCGCCAACCGTAGTTTCAGCTCCATCAACTAGTTTCTCTTTGGGTGCACCGACCGCAAGCTCAGCAGCGGTTGCTCCCACTAGCGCTGCTGCTACTACAACGGCTTCGACGGGTTTTGGATTCGGTGCGCTACCTGCTGTCACCACAACTTCTTCGACCGCTACAACCACAACATCTGCGACGGCTGCGCCTGTATTCTCATTACCAATTGCTAAAACCACATCTGCAGCTCCCCCAACTCTTGGCTCAATTAGTACCTCGACAGCTCCAGCCACGGGAGGCTTCGCTAACCTCAGCACGGCAACAAAGACAACCGATTCTGCAGCTGCGGTAAATGCCTCGCATCTATCCTATAATCAATTGGAAGATCATATTAACAAATGGACATTAGAGTTGGAGGAGCAAGAAAAAGTATTTGCTGACCAGGCGACGCAAATAAATGCATGGGACAAGATACTTATAAGCAACAATCATAAAATTCTCGAGCTCAATGACGCTGTGCAAAAGGTAAAGTCCGATCAACAAACTTTGGAACAGGAGTTGGAATTCATAGCTACTCAGCACAAAGAGCTGGAAGAAAGCATTGTTCCACTGCAGAAAGAATTCTTAAAATTGCCACAGGTAGATGTAGAGCGTAGCCAGACATATCTCTTGGTTGAAAATTTGGACACACAACTAAAGCAAATGTCGGAGGATCTTAAAGAAATCATCGATAACTTAAATGAGGCGAATAAGGGGCAAGACAGTGCAGATCCTATCATACAAATTGGCAAAATTTTAAATGCCCACATGAGCTCACTACAGTGGATCGAATCATCCACTACCAATATTTCTAATAAACTCGATGATATTACAAAGATGCATGAATCATTCAAACGCGAATCAGAGCGCTCTTTCCGATCAGCTTACTATAATTAAATTATTTCATGTGATGGGAATTTTCAGTTTATATTTCAATGTATGTACATGCTTGTTAAAATACAGTTTTCTATAAAACGTGCTTATACGAATTTTATTTAACTTCCCCGGAAATAAAAATAAAAAATATTTTAGTAATATTTATAATGTTTAAGACGTAGCAGATTCACTGGCTGGCGAATGCTGCCCAAGGCTAAATATCCGCTGTTGGGCGAGAATTCTACAATACGGATTTTCCCAATATCGCTGTTAACTGCTGGGAAGTTGGAAAAAACTGTTGCACTTGGGAAATGTGCCAATTTCACAGCGGAAGCTACTTCCGCTGAGCTCATGGCCAAAATTTCAGCGTTGGGATTGAATTTTACATCTGAAATGCTAGTTCGCAAATTCATGAACGTCTTTTCTGGCTGCGGCGTCAGAGATAATTGAATTTTTTGGAAGTCGTAAACGTTAACAACACCCTCCATACTGCCAGTGGCGAGAAGACGTTGGTCTAAAGATAAGTCCATTGCACTACCATTCAAACAACCATCATCACTGAAACTGTGAACTAGACGTTGCTTTGTTAAAGAAAAAATGTGTATCTTGGAAGATAGTGAGCTGGATACGATAGTTTTTGAGTCGCTGGTAAAACAAATGGCTGCCACATCTTCCTCTTGTTTAAATGAGTGTATTAGCTCCTGAGAGTTGGCATCGAACAAATGCAGGGTCCCGAAACGACCAGCAACGGCCATGTAGCGTCCACATGGAGATATTCTGAAGTTGCGCACCGTAGTAATATCCTTCGGCATTGTATAATGCATTTCCTGTGCTTTCATTAGATCATAAACATAGTACTTTCGCTTTGTGGAGCCAAATACTGCCTGCAGTACATACAATAATACAACATAATATACATGTACTTAGTTTAAAAATATTCTAACATATATGTATGTAAACAAACCTTTGTCCCGCAGGGCTTTAAACGCGCACACATGATGGGGAATCTTTCAAAACGCATGCTATGCAACTTTTCATTCTTCACCCCGTCAATGCTATAAATAGTGGCGATTCCACTTAATCCAGCCACAAGTGTTGCCGTGCTTTTAGGTATGAATTGTATACTAGTTATAGAGCCTTCGGCATAGGAAGCACGATTTAAATCTTTCAATCTCTTGAATTGTAGATGCGTTTGCAGTAAACTTGTTGTGTCTGGCTTCTCCACAAAACCCACTGTCTGCAAAAGCGCCTCATCGTCTGAATTATCAAATTCTTTTTTGTGCTCCAACGATGCCCATTTGGGTTGGGGCACTGTGCGTACGTAACGCGCTGTGAGGTAGTCTTTATAAGCTTTGTCTTTCCGCAAATGATCTAGTGGTCCTGAGAAACGGGTTCGTCTTTTCACCTCCCCCAATGTAATATCTGTGTCATCTGCGTCGGTCCAGGCGGGCTTGCGTTTTCTACTCTCAATGCCATCGTCGCTTTCGCCATCACTCTCCTCCTTGTTTTGTTTGCCATTATTTGATTCACCTACGGCAACAGCAAAATTTTTCAACAACTCCTTCCTATCACCAAAAATTACTTTTTCCATAGGTATCTCCAGAGTATCATTGTGGCTGGCGGTGTGTTTATTGTTTTTATCATAATTTGCAGGCATTGTCGCTTCGTCCGCTTTGCTATTCGATATCAGTTTTTCCTGCATCAATTTGTCATACTCTTCAGCACATTCGAGCAGATCTAGAATACTTTCGTTTTCACTGTCACTCATTTTTAAACTTTTGCAAGCGAATTGTTAAAAATATCCAAAATAATTGTGGCGATATTTGCTAAATCTGCCATGCAAAACATTTGTTTTGGATTTTCGACATATGGGAAATTTGACGTGCACGTGTGTGGATCTTGTGGAATGAGTTTATAGTAGGTTTGTTCCACGAACGAAAGACACAAGATCACGCGAGAAGGAAAGAAAGAAAAAAGTTATTTTCTAGCTGCCGAAATCTCGACGCCATCTTTGTTGTAAGAAGTAAACAACGAAGAGAACGGAGAAAACCGCGAAATTGTTGAACGCATGAATAATCATTTTTATTATGCAAATTCTTCTATAAATCATGCCGTTGTGTTAAATTATTCTTTATCTTATGTATACGCACGTTGTCACAGGCGAAAATGAAGAAAATTGCAGTAAAGAGCCACCAATTGTAAACAACGGAGAAATGTAAACAAACGGCTAATGTCAAAATCGTTAAATTTTTTTCCTAAATGCGATTTTAACGGGCTACTCTCCGTCCCGCGTGAATCCGTACCGGATCCGGTAATGAAAGAATAAGCGAAAAGTTTGCTCTCGAAAATGGAACATAATCTTAAAAACGGGAACGCAAAAAACCACCGAAATAGCCCGGAAATCGTTCCCATACTCCAGAAAATGGGCATTAGAGAGTGCATGCATTCCACAATTGGATCGTAAATTTCTTCTTTCTCGTGTCCGGAATAGCCCGGACATTTTCTCCGGGCAAAAATGGATAAAGTGTTTTGTGTTTACATGTTACCTGCATTTACTTGGTGCTTTTAAGGAATAATGAATGACCTGTTGATCTACATTTTTGGTAATAAAATTTTCCAGTTACAAATCTTCGGTAACGTGCAGAATAGACCTGTTATTCTCTAATTACCGGATCATAGAATAGAAGGTTACGACATGGTGCTGTCAAAAATTTGTTTTCCTCCAATGACGTAGTTGCGAAGCATGATTCAATAGGTGGAATCCCGTATTCCTCGGACTCGGACTAGTAAATCTGTCAAAAAATAAAAATTCGCTCAGAGCGAGAAAGTAACATTGAAAAGTACGGGATCGCTTTCTAGTAAAAAATGGTAACTTCTGTCAACTTCAACATAACCTCCAAATTTTGGTTGTAAATTTTTGTTTATTTTGTATGTAAACACACTCAGCTCACACATGCAAATAACCAAAAATACTTTCAAATTCATTAGAATCCACTTAAACAAGTAATTAAATACTTTTCAACATGAATTAGCAGTGTGCACTTTTCTTTTGTTTACAATTTGGTTGCCAAACACACTACAGCTGATCGTTTGACACATTTACCAGAATTTACCAGCAAAAATACTCGGACTAGCTTAACCGGAGGTTCTACTTCCGATTTGTGCAAATCAGACATTGAACAACCGGCCCTAAGGTGTTTTTGAAACATCGATAATATCGGTTAAATTTTCGATGTTTGCTATCGATGTTTACAATTTACTAACATCGCGAAATTGACGATACATCGATGGAAGTTTTACCGATGTTTTAAACATCGAAGTGAGGAGACTCCGACTTTCTTTCGGTATGTTTGACTGACCTTAAATTTATTATTCATTCAGAATTTGTTTGTTATTTATGGCCTTATAACAATTATATTCAACAATTTAATTGAGCTTAAGGCCGTTTCTTATGAAAATTTTTATTAAAAATCAACAATGATTTACAAAAGGTAGAAGTTGTAGCTGCTACTTCGGATATCACCAGATCTCCTCAGTGACCGCGGTTGAAGACGTCTGATTAGTAGATGTAGTGATCCCCCAAATAGCAGCTATAACTTCTTACCTTTGTAAATTATTGTTGCTTTTCCACAACATTTTTCATAAAAACGGCCCCAAGTTCAATAAAATTGTTGGATTCATTCTGAATCTAATAGCCTAGCCGTTAAAACAGAACCAAACACCCCTTAGAATTTCAACAAGATCAGGCCTAGGATCTTTAGGCCCGAGCGACCTTACGATGGTATGCATTTTGATTCTAATAATGGAAAGGGTATAGAAAGGATAATAAAATACAGGAAAATACATTCATAATTATTAAAGTATTCAGTATTGCTTTAAATTTAGCTTTTAGCGAAGCTGAAAGATAAAATAAGAGTAAAAAGTAGAAAAGAAGAAAAAGTATGTATACAGAACAGTGTTGGCATTTTTGGTATAATTGTACTGGTTTGATACAATTTCATTTACAATATACTTTCCTACTACGCAGTACTTTTTAGTACAATTTTGTAATCAATACTAAATATATATAGCTCTGAAAATTCACAGCAAGAAATTTTTTGTATTCTCTTTTGTTGTTTTGTTTTGAAAAATGGCTTGAACGAACCAGTATAATATAGCCTAGGCAAATTTTTAAAGAAACTTTTCGATACTAAGTTTTATTAAAACAAAATGTCGAAGTCAGCTTCATATAGAAACAAAGCCTTCGTTAGTTTTAAGAAGAGATTTTCTTAAATATAATACCTTTACGGCACTCACATATTGACAAGATTTTACTATTTATTTTATTATTCTTTAATTTTAATTATCTGTTTATAAAATATAATGTATTCTTTAAGAAAAACTGTATAAACCCAAGATTAAATCTTTGCGAAACAGCCAAAAGACAACATACTTTCGTAAAAATTTCAAGCTTTATTAATATTCTTTAGTTTTTAGCCCATTCAATTTTAGTATAATAAAGTGCAAGTTTAAAGTAGCTGGGACTTACCGTTGAACTTGGTATTTTTTTTGTCGACGATGTCAGCCATTTTCTTCCATACGAAGTGTGTCCGACGATTTTTTTATATGGAGAAAACTAGCAACACCTTCATCAAAGAAATCTTAAAAAACTTAGTTATATTAAAATTTAATGGGCTAAAAAACCGCACGCTCAAAATAAATCTAGGAAATCGAATTAAAAAGCTCGAAATTTTTACGAAAGTGTGTTGGTTTTTTTTAATGTTGCACAAAGTTTGAACCTTGAATTTGTACAGCTTTTCTTAAAATATAAACCGTATTTTTACAAAAAATAATTAAAATTGAATACTATTAAGATAAATGGTCAAATCTTGTCGTAAAGTTTTGATAAGCACTTGAAATGCTATTAAAATGTCAAATTTTAGTACTGAATCCAAAGGAAAATGTCTCTTTTATCCATTAATAATAACTTAAATATGCTTTTTGTTAAGATGTATACCTGAAAATGTGTGCATACATATTTGCGTTAAATGCAGTACATGTGCACGTGGAATCAATTTGTAAAAGTGTAAACTACGTAAACGTATGTACATAAACAATAAAACTTTCTCATGAATACCATAAATTCATTGGTCTTGAAGGGAATGTACTAAGAAAATATATGAGCGAATTAAAAAGTGTATACAATTTATAGCCGAAAAGTACATTTTTTGTATAGATTTCGTACTGAAGGAACAATTTAATTTCCCAACACTGATACAGAATGTAAACAAACACAGGGTTGCAAGGAAAAAAAGTTGAACGAGCTCAAAGTTGGCTGGCGACCAACTTTGTTGAAAGCGATTAGTTGAAAGGCCGTTCGGACGAGGCGATTTTTGCTTTCAACTAAAAATTGCCTGTAAAATCGCCTCGTGCGAATGCCCTATACGGGATCGCAACTATTAATAAAAGGTTTGCTTAAAAAGCAGTTTTCTCGCTCCCTCTTGACAAAATCGGCTCCAAGGCGCATCAATTACAGGTGATATCGATTAAAGCTATGCTTCTTCTTATGAGCACGCTTGTTTCAAATTATCGTCTGTTTTGCTTTGTTTACATATTCGCGTATACATACACAAATACGTAAATATATACCCTGCAAACAAATGCTATGAGCAAACCTTTAATTATTGAATCATGGTTGCGAAGTGAGTTATGACACACCTACAGAATGGCGTACGTGTGTGGATACCTTAACTATTAATTTTACGTTGAGTTCGTTGGCGCTCAGATTTTAAATGTATAATTTTTTACGAATTGACCTTTAGTTTCAGGTACGAAAATGAAGGGTTTTCGTTCACGTGAGTTCAGGCAGTTTAGCCGAAACTTTCCCAGAAATGTAAAAAACATACCTACTCATTACTTACCTATCAAGAAAAATAAAATAATATGCTGGCGTTTGTTTTATAACTATTTTATTGCCTACAAAATCTCTTACAACTACCATATTTGTTTTGTTTTTGTTCTTTACGAATTATATTTACGAGTATATTGAAGGTTCTGTACATTTTTGGATTGATTGCATTTGTATGTATGTATGTTTATTCGAATAACAATGAATTAAGAGGAATAATAAAAATATTAGAATTTGTAACAGGTAAACATTAAAAGAAAATGATTATCAAAGCCACAAAAATGTTGCTAATAAGAAAAGTAATATATACAATATGAGCACTAAAATTACCATTTATTAATATTCTCATTCCCGGTTGCACCAATCAATTTTAAAATTTTCACCCTGTTAAAATTTAAAATGACACACCCTTGTAGGGAGAATTTGCCATTTTAATTTTAGCAGTGTGATAAATTTTAAAATGGATTTGTGAAACTGGGGATTAGTTTAATAAATTTGAAAAAAATACAGGGGCAACTGTATGCAAATATAAAAAATTTAGAAAAAATGTTAGCAGAAAATTTTTGTATAGTTGTAGATAATGCACATAAATAAAGAGGATGTATAGTTTGTATTTCGCCTATACACGTATTTGCATTTCTTTTTATTAGCATATGCTACAAAGTGACTAAAATGTATGGGTAGATGGTAATGAAGGCAAAATATTGTCACAAAACCGGCAAATTTCTCCTTTTTCTTTTGTTATATATACTGAAAACGAACAGATTTGGTTGCTCTTTTCGATCGTCGCTACAAATAAAAATGTTCATGCCTAGAATTTTTCTCTGCGTCTGATACCTTGATTAATTTGGCAAATTTTTGTGGTAACAAATAAATACTTTCCAATTAATGTATTTTGTGTGTAATTTAAAATAATTGTATGAATCTATGCATGCACGAATATAATGTACAATTTATGTAGGTATGTGTATTTATGAAATATGTATGATAAAATAAGTTAATATCTGTAAAACAAATAACAAATAAGGATGTAAACATACATATATAATTGGCTAACAACGAAAAACTAAAAATAAAAGTAAAATTTCAAAAACAAAAGTGAAATCAACCCGAAAATGATGTCAAATTACATTTCATATGCAATTTTCTAAGTATCGTTTGTATGTAGGTGAGTAGTTTGTATGGATGTATATAGTTTCTGCCCAAATATCTTACTTCCGCTTCAATTCCACTGCACAGGGTGTTTCAACTGAACTGGAAAATGCCTGTCTACATGAAAAAAGTTTCATTTTTAAAATGCCACTATGATTTTAAAACTATTTAATTTGAAACTAGTTTGCGGTTGATTTTAGGTGCTTTCAAAACAGTTGTCGTTCTTGGCTACAACTTAGCGCCTCGGAATAGGTTAGCCTATGACGTAGACACTGTACTACCCATAGGTTGAGGGGCGCGAGGACGAATCATCATGGTGGCCTTTTTTAGTGTGTAGTCCCAACCGCGCCAGCGGAACCAAACAATGCCTTGTCGTGCTGTTAAATCTTGCGGATCATGCAAGTAAAGACCATTTAGGCCACGACCGCAAGACTTCCACCACCAGCCGCCCTAATAAATACGCAAAATATAACGTATTATAATTTTGAAAATACACTTAGTATAAGAAAAATCGTCACCTTGAGCATGCTAGCACAATTCAGTGAGCTGCGATCATTGTCTCTATTGTATGTTGAGAAAGGACTATTGTTGGAACCGTACCATGGATCATTGAGCGAATCGCCAGCATTTCCTTCATAACCATCGATTTCCAACTTGTAATAATCAGCTTCCGAGTGGATTTTGAAATGCGAATATTGTGCATATCTTTAATAAAAAGTTTGCATTTAGATTCTAATTTGTGTAAGCCTGTTTCCAGTACATAAAATTTTATAAGTACCTCTTATTGCCTTCAAAGTCCTCTAGCTCAACACGCAGCGCATAATCCTCATTATTGGTTAGCATATAAATGTTCTCATTACCTAGCCAGAACTCCTTCGCTGGATCGCCAAAACCATTTTTGTAGTCAGCCCAATCACGATTGAAGTTCTCACGCGGCTCACCGAAATCATCTCGCCTTTGAATGACCTGAAATAAAAGAGTGCAAATGGGTATTTAGTATTTTTTTTTGAGATTTTTGTTTAAAATTTCCAATAAGAAATTACCGTCCAGCCGCCATCGGTAATTTCTTGCTCACAATAGACCTTTAAGAACCAATAAGTAGTGCCACGGATTTGCAAGTAGAATACTCCAGACTGCCTCATACCAGCGTTAAGGAGGTCAACACAAGAAAAGCCCTAAAAGTAACAAAAATAATAATACAATTTTTTAAATATTTCTTTCAAGAATAATAACAAATATTTCGTACATGGTATAAGCTAAAATACCCGACTCTTTTTATTTTGGTTATCGTCTGGCAACACTCACGTCAGATGTAGATTTTTGCTTAACTAAGGTCGGTGTTATGCAGACAAACTTTTGTTTGCCAAATTAAATGGCGGCTGCTTAGTTTGCTCGGAGGTGGTTATGTCGAGTTTGGCACAGGGTTGCACCTTCATTATGGTTTTCATGGCTATTGCCAACACGAAATGAGAATTTCAGATGTACATAACGCGCAAAATTTAAAATTTTTGTATATGACAACACCGAATTTGCTGCAGTTTGACCAAACAAAATTAGTTTGCTGTGAGAGTCGCCAAACTCGCTCTCTCCGAGTTTGCTGCAACAACAATTGCACGCAGTTTGCCAAACAAAATTTCTGCATAACACCCATGAACCAAAAAGACAAGATCACGCGGGCTGGAGAGTAGCCCGTTAGAATCGCATTAAGGAAAAAAGTTGAACGATTTTGACATTAGCCGTTTATTTACATTTCTTCGTTGTTTACAATTTGGTGGTGGCTTTTTACTGCAATTTTCTTCATTTTCGCTTGTGACAACGTGTGTACACATAAGATAAAGAATAATTTAACACAACGGCATGATTTTTAGAAGAATTTGCATAATAAAAATGATTTTTCATGCGTTCAACAATTTCGCGGTTTTCTCCGTTCTCTTCGTTGTTTACTTCTTACAACAAAGATGGCGTCGAGATTTCGGCAGCTAGAAAATAACTTTTTTCGTTTTTTCCTTCCCGCGTGATCTTGTGTCTTTCGTTCATGCATAACACCGACCATAGTATTGTGCTGAGTCGGTACTTTAAAGTATTTATCGATACTCGGAACCGATTTAAAAAGTATCCAATACTTTCGACACTCTGTACCAAGGCGAATTTATAAAAGGTGGTGTTAAGCTTAAGTTAGTCAAGAACGCAGAACGTATACTTAATTTAACTTAATAATAATTTTGTCTATTACTGGAGCCCTCAGTGTTGCTTACTACAGTGTTGCCATTCATCAATGCCTTTTCATAAACTTACCTTCTCAACTACAATTTTTCGTGCTATAATAGATTATAGCTAAATAAAACTATTAGTTTCCAACAAAAAACATTATTCAATAGTAAATTTCAAATATTTTAACGTATTTTGTATAGGAACCTATAACTTTTTTACCATCTGCAAAACTGACGAAGTGGGAACCATCTATAGAAGGAAGACATCAGCAGACACGGAAAAATTTAAATTCCGCAGAATACGCGCTACGGTCTACAACTACAGAAAAATTCTGCGGTGTTAAGTTTTCATTTACGTGGCGCTCTGGTAAGACAGATCGTGTCAGCAATCGCATGTTGCTACTGGATAATTTGTAAAAGAATACAGCTTATCAAGGCGAATTTATATAAGGTGGTGTTACTAGCTCAGCTGATTTTGTGTATGTGTTTCGCCGCACGGCTTCTGATATCAATTTGAAAAATTTTGTTTGAATTTCTACACACACTATTACAGATTTTGACAGTTTATGCGCGAAAGCAAAAACAAAATACATGTAAATTTTTGTTTTTGTACTCCTGCTATCACCTTATATTAATTCGCCTTGCAGCTTATTATAGCGAACGTTTAATGTATGTATGTATAGAATCGGTACTGGGTACTGAAAAGGAAGTATTGGGTACCGAGTATAGTGTAACCGGCAATTCAGCACATCACTATTGCTTATCAGCGGCTGTTTGCTATTTGTTTGGAACTTTTTGTGAACGCATATCTACATAAAAAAATTAATACATAGAAGAAAAGGTCGTGAAATGTTGTTGTATACCTTTCTACCGGCTGCAATATTAACATTTTCCGATTTGGTTTACTCATTTGATGGAAGACGGATAGTGGATGCAGAAAAAACGCTGGTGTGGGGACCCGGCTTGAAGCCGGATGAAGTTGTCTTGCCCGCACGTTATTTCTTCATACACGCAGTGGACAAAAACGGACGCAAGTGAGTGGCATATTTTGCATAATTAGTGAAAGTTTACACTCGTGTGTTGAGTAATTAATTTTTTTTTTGTTTTCGAGACAGATTTGAGCAATCGCCCCCTCAAGACTTTCAAGTGTCTGTCAAAGGCAATTCACCGCATGGTAAATGTCGGTCTAATGTGAATCTAATCGATCGCGGTGATGGCTCTTCAATTGTGCGCTACACCATTGCCGACTGGTGCGATCAAGTAGAGCTAGAGGTGCGCTACAATGGTTCGCATGTGGCGCAATCACCGTATGTCATATACAATAAAGTGTATTCAGAACGCTGTTACTGCCCGCAAGAGCTAAATCTCTGGATGTTGCACAATAGTTGTCCCTCCTATTTGGACGATAAACAAATCGTTTGGGACTTACATTCGTTCAAGCGTGTGAACTTTAGCGCTATACGCGAGAACCTTTTAAGGCGTTACAACCAACCAGAGAGTGTGTCGTTATGCCATTATGTGGTAAAGCAGCAGCAAGTATGGCGTCAATGCTACGGAAAGTACACTGGATTTAAAATGTTCATGGACGCTACACTATTGGCGTTGGGACGTGTTGTTATGTTGCCAGATATGGAATTCTATTTGAATTTGGGAGATTGGCCGCTTTCGAAGAAAGGTGGACAACAGCGCACCTCTGGCCCGTACCCGATATTCTCATGGTGTGGCAGTGATGACTCGTATGATATAGTGCTACCTACTTACGATATTACTGAATCAACTTTGGAAAATATGGGACGTGTAACTTTAGATATGTTGTCGGTGCAAAAGAGCGAATACCCTTGGGACATAAAAGAGAACAAGGCATTTTGGCGAGGTAGAGATTCCCGCCGGGAGCGACTCGAATTAATTGAGCTGGCGCGTAAATATCCTGAACTGATTAATGCATCACTCACAAATTTCTTTTTCTTCCGCAACGAGGAGGACAAGTATGGCCCAAAAGTTCCGCATATATCGTTTTTGGAGTTCTTTCGGGTAACTTTTAGTAAATATTAGCAACTTAATATATGTTAAAATGTTAAATTGTTTCCTGCAGTACAAATACCAGTTAAATGTGGATGGCGTGGTAGCTGCCTATCGCTTTCCTTATTTGCTTGCCGGTGATTCGTTGGTTTTCAAACAGATGTCTACCTTCTATGAACATTTCTACAGCAAGCTAACGCCTTTTAAACACTATGTGCCCTTCAAGCGTGATTTAAGCGATTTAATTGAACGTCTACAGTGGGCCAGAGAAAATGAAGACCGTGCGCGTGAGATCGTGGCTGAAGCCCGCAAATTTGTGGAGAAAAACCTGATGCCACAAAACATATACTGCTATCACATGGCGCTATTTAAGGTAAGTGGTACTGAATTCCGTTTCATTTACCATGAAATAATTATACCCGAGCGCACTTGTGCACAAGGGTATTATAACTTTTTTCACATAACGGTTGTTTGTAGCATTCAAAACGAATCGAGATAGATATAGACAAATGTATACATAAATGATCAGAATGAAAAGAGAAATCCATTAAGCGGTTACTGTCTGTCCGTCCGTCCGCCCGTCCGTCTGTGCACACGATAACTTGAGTAAAAATTGAGATATCTTAACGAAACTTGATAGTGCACTTCTTTCTGGCGTAGGACGGATGGTATTGAAAACGGCACAATCGAACAATAACCACGCCTACCTCCCATATAACGGTAATTTTCAGTAACTACTGAAGATTATTCACTCAAAATTGATATTAAGTTTTAGACGAAAAATAAGAATATTAAAAATATATGGAAAATGGGCGTAGCCACGCCCACTTATGGTTACATGTGTATATCTTGGTAACCGCTGCACCAATTTCTTCCAAACTTGGCACAGTGGTTGGCTTTGGTATAACATACGAAATGGCCGAAAATTTTTAAAATCGGACAAAACCACGCCCACATCCCATATAACGGTAATTTTGAGAAATACGAAATCTTCGATAAATCAGTAAATATTAAAGCTAATTTATTCAATTCTGTACCAAGAAACACGTTTATGATAAAATTTATTTTGGAAAATGGGCGGGGCGGCGCCCACTTATGATCACATATATGGATCTCGGTAACCGTTCTACCAATTTGTACCAAACTCGGTGTGGTTATCGTGCTTGCCACATAGAAGAAAAACGTTGAAAATTATTGAAATCGGACAAAAATTACGGCCGCTTTTCATATAACGGTAAATTTCAGAAATGCTGGAAACTTCAATATTTCGAAATTTAAGGAGGCTAATTTACTCAAAATTGATACACCCCGGCTTACCATGTAGCGGTAGCTTTCGGAAAGGGCTCCGCCCGAACTTAAACTTACTTGTTTTTTTTCCAATAATTTTTTTGCATCACAAATTACGTTAATATTTCGACTAACAAAAGCATCTAGTCCATTTTATTATATCAAAGAGCCAATATTCCTTCAAAACTAATTTTGCTGTTTAACTCTTTTAGGAATGGAGCAACCGTCTCGTCTCACCTATTACCGTGTTGCCTGGCATGGAGAAGGTCGAACAGGTTTTCACTTGCTCTTGCAAAGAACCGCCTTACCCTAGGGATGAGCTCTAGACACTTACTCAAGTCTGCGCATACGATTTTTCGCATTTATTGATTTCTGCTTTTCATTTCTTTCTACCTAAACCTCACTCTCATTTTGTATTTTTTCTCTTTTTTCTTTATATGCCATAATTGGCTCTTTTCACATTCCATACTTTGCCTTAGACGTCCTTGCTTTCGTTAATTTTTTTTGAATAGCGGTTAATGATGGTAGAAAAATCGCATATCACTGCTTTTAGCTTTTAAGGTCAACTTCGTTAATAATCCTCAATATGTATGTACATACATATATGCTTGCAGATATTTGTTGGTTTTAGAAGGATATCGAAAATATGAAAAGGTAGATTTGTTTTCTACTTTACAATTAAATTATTTTACAGTAAAACGCTTTCCTTGTACCCAATTTACCATAGCGCCACTTAAATTAAAAACCAGCAAATTTTCGGAAACCTACTTAGTAAACAAGTATTATAGCAGGGTATCTATTATATAAAACCCACACCGTAGTTGCTTAGATATAGGCTTTGTTTCTTTTCTTTTCTAGCAGATAACTATCAGAAAGAAGAAGAATGAGAAAATTGAAAGAATTACGCTCACAGAGAGCGAAGTAACGAAAAAGTAAAGAAACGCAAAACTAGCAGAAACTAGCAAGTAATCAGCTGGTCGGTGTATTTGACAATATAAGTTGCGATCCCGTACGAGTCCGGACTAGTCAGAAATAGTCAGAATCAGTTATCGATTTTACTGGAAATCGATCCCGTACTCGGTTCTCTGACTATTGAGAGGACAAAAAAGAGAGTTAATACGGTTCTCTCTCTGTCAGAAGTTACCAGTTTTAGTCCGAGAATTTTTTGCTGGTAAATTCTGGTAAATGTGTCAAACGATCAGCTGTAGTGTGTTTGGCAACCAAATTGTAAACAAAAGAAAAGTGCTAATTCATGTTGAAAAGTATTAAATTACTTGCTTAAGTGGATTCTAATGAATATGAAAGTATTTTTGGTTATTTACATGTGTGAGCAGAGTGTGTTTTCATACAAAATAAGCAAAAATTTACAACCAAAATTTGGAGGTTATGTTGAAGTTGACAGAAGTTATCATTTTTTTACTAGAAAGCGATCCCGTACTTTTCAATGTTACTCTCTCGCTCTGAGCGATTTTTTATTTTTTGACAGATTTACTAGTCCGAGTCCGAGGAATACGGGATTGCACCTAGAAAAATAGAAATTTTGACAGCTGCTAGTAAAAATTTTACAGGAAAGCCAAAAATAGAAGAGCACAAGAACGAGAGAGAGCTGCTAGTTTCTGCTAGTTTTTTGAGTTAAGGAACGCTTTCCAGCAGAAATTAGTGATAATTTGTTATAATTATCTGTTAAGAAACAAAGCTATAGCTTTCTGCTAACTTAAAATGCCTATATTCCGCAATAACGACATAATTCAAAAAACAATTAGGGGATTCCCCTAAACTCGTAAAGTCACGAGTAAACTCGTAAGTTTACGAGGCTTTTATGGGAACGCTCCCTATGTGAAAGGGTGTAAATACGTTCGTAAAGTGACAGTTTGACAGATCAACCAGGATTTTGTGAAGCAATTTTTGTTTCGTAGTATTTTCCATAACCTCCCGCCGTCTTATCTCTATCACTCTTGGCTGAAATATAATTAAAAATGGCGAAAATGATCAGAAAACCGAANTTTTAAAGCAAATATTGGATTAAAATATAAGCAAATAATGAAGTCTTTTCACATGTGACTTGTCGTGTTATACATAGTAATATGTAATAAATATAAAATTCTGAATCGTTCCAAATTAAAATAAAAGATATCTGATAATACTTAAACTTTAAATATAATGTTAATAAATTAATTTAAATAAAACATACATATGAAGTGCTTCAAGTGAAATATTAACCATAATGTTAAATTCGTTAAACAAAGAAGATGCAAAGCTAAATAAAGTACCGTTTGCACGGTATGGAAATAACTGTTGGAAAAATAACTAAAAATNCAAAGAAGATGCAAAGCTAAATAAAGTACCGTTTGCACGGTATGGACATAACTGTTGGAAAAATAACTAAAAACTGCTATAGAACTGATGAAGTACAGTTTGCATGAAAATGATTAAAGTATAAAATTAAATTTTAACAAACATCTGACGCATAATTATAAAATTATACATTTTGAGATATAACCTGGCGATACGTGGACTTATTTCCCTGCCATTAACTACATACAGATTAATACAATCTAATATATAATTAATTAAAAAATTTAAGACGTTAGACCAGCAGAAACTTTGCACGTGGTTCTGGCCCTCAGCGGTATTACCATACGTGTATTAGTGGAGCAACGTTGGACACACCTGAAGACTTATCATACCCTTGGAATATAGCATACTAAGAGGAATAACCTGGCGGTGGTTTACAATTAAACCGGCCAACCTACCCAAAACCCAAAAAAAAAAAAAAAAAGAAAACCGAAGTCAATAAAGTTGGTAGATGAAATTCATTCATTTTATTCGCTTATTATTTTTTTCATTTATTTTCATTACTTTATCATAAATTTTAGTAAAAAAATTTCGGCCCCTCGGCAACACTGAAGTTTACGAGGTGGTTTGTGCAACAAATTTGTCTCGTAATTTTTCGAGGGGCTCGTAAATTGAGCTCCATACAAATTTTGACAGTTCTTTTACGAGGCGCCCTCTCGAACGTGCCTAAGGAGTGAACATTGAAACGTCTGGTGCAGGTAGCTGTCCTGAAGTCCACATCTGCAGATTTTGGAGTTCAGAACAGGTATTCCCTGTATTTGAGTTAACATCGTTTTTAGCTACCTGATCGGCTCTTTCATTTCCTACGATTCCCTTATGGCTGGGTGTCCAGATTATTGCTACCCTGTCAAAGTCTGCCTCCCTTGTTAGGTTGTGGATTTACACAATTAAATGGCTTTGGGTGGACTCTTTTATTTAATTGGCAGGCTATCAGGCTGTCCGAGAAGATTGCATTTTTCCATATCTTAATTCTCTGGCTAGTTCCAAGGCCTTCAAAATGGCTATGGTTTCACCAAAGCTGGAAGAAGCGCGGAACTCAAGCTTAAAATCATGCTCCGTGTTGTCTTGAGGGTTAAAAATTGAAATCCCTGTTGTGCTGCTGCCCACGGATGCGTCCGTAAACAAAAATCGAAAATTTGCATTTTTGTAGTCGTGTATCAGTTGGTGGTACGTCACTCGACTCGTCCGGGAGATTTGACTTCTTGTCCTTTAGTTCGTCGAAGATATGTCTGAACTTGTTGAAAATGAGATTGTAACTAGAGTTAACACCGGGATTGCCGTAAAGCTGAATCCCTGAGGGATTCATCAGTCACAATATTATTCATAACTTCTTTTGCAGCAAGCCCAAAACTTCTTCTGAGGAAACTGTTCTGGTAGGTCTGATTTTTTTTATTGACGGTCTTTGCGCAATTGGTCATTGCAGTACGGCTGAATTCAATTTTACTTCTCACTATTGCTTTGTTATAATTTAGAGAAACTTTAGGATGTAGCCCTGCTTTAACGATCGTGATACATTTAAACAAATTTGAATTTTTTTGAAATTACTTGATAAGTGAGTGAGCACTACACTGACAGCTAGGGAGGCGCTTATTCGCGTCCCAAAAAAATTGATGTATTGTGTTTGCTCCAGAGTTGGATTATTGCATGTCCGGTTGAAAAGTTTTTTGGTTGCCCATTGCAAAAATACATCACTTCTTTTCTCAAGATTTATTATTAAAATTTAAATCATCGCACTTTTCCTGAATGTATTGATTTTGCTCTGTAAATTTGCAAGCGATTGACGCAGGTCTTTATGAGCCGATAAAAGAATAAAATCGTCTGCGAATTGGTAAACTTTGGTGGAGATGTCTACAATATCATGCCTGGGGTCTGGTGTATACGTTGAACAGTACCGGGGACCAACTGCTGCCCTGAGGCAACCCATCACACATTTCTATGGATTCGCTGCCCATTTGCAATACTCTGTAGGAAAGAAAGTTAGAGATCCATTCCATATACGTGGGGTGAATATCCACATCCTCTAGAGCTTTCCTAAGTTTGACCAGACTCAAACAATTGTATGCATTACTAAATTTGTTATTTTAAGACGTTCACTTTTCAGAGTTCTAATGTGCAAATAATTTGTGTACACCGTGGGAGATTTCCTTTTCCTATACGCAAAGGAGTAGTTGGGCCTCCTCTAGCATGTCCGTGCGCCTATTTTTAATTACTAAATTAATGCATTTCAGGAGGACCGACAGCAGGGCTATGGGCATGAAGTTGGTAAAATCATTTAGGTCTTTGCCTGCTTTCGGTATGGGCACAATTCTAATTTTGCGCCACTTTTCCGGTATCTGGTTTGAGAGGAATGCGTTGTTTAGAGCGGTGCGTAAGTTGTTTAGGGATTGTTCCGAGAGTGCTTTTAGCATTTTATAGGTGATGCGGTCCGCACCTCCTGCCGACTGTTTTTTCTTTTATTTTTCAGAACATCCTGAATTTCCTGGAAGCTTATTGCCAGTTCATTTTCCGGTACTATTTCTTTGTTAGGTGCTATATCGCGATTCGAGATGGGGACTAAGTTTTTTAGATATTGGAGAAAATTAAGATTATTGCTATAAGACCACGCAAAATCGTTCCGGGCTTGAAATCACCTCTCATAGCCTTTACGAATCTCCAGGCTTGTTTGGTAGTAGGGTCATTGTTCAGTTCTTCAACTTTACCTTCAAAGCTTAGTTTTTTTTTGCTTTTTTTAACTTGCTCCTTCCACGTTTTTTTTTGTTCTAAACACGCTTCAAAGTTTTGTGGTGTTGGGTAGTTCTTACATTTTTTAGAGGCATATTTTAGCAAACGAAAGGTTTTCGCTAAGGTTTCGTTCCACCAAGATTTGGGAACTATGTTGCCCTGAAGGGTGTATGTGGCTGCTACTAGCTCCTCATTAAATTTGGAATGAATCTCCTCTATGTTTGGCTCCAGTTCTAGCTGTCGAAGTCCCAATTTAAGCTTATTTTGTGCTAAAAAGCATTTCTTATGAATGCTAATTGCGGTAGACTCAATTATGATGGGAAAGTGGTGGCTTCCCCCCATTCTTGTTGGGTCTGTTCTCCATATAAGCGGCACGTTACAGTTGGTGAACGACAGGTCTATAACCGATCCATTGTGAGATAAAAAGTTGGCTGTAAAGGTCTGAGATCCATCATTGAGGGCCCAAAAATTGTGCTCAGAAATTATGTTAAGAAGATTTCTAGCCCTACACGACGTGATTTGATCTCCCCACGCCGCTGCTCTGGCGTTAAAGTCAATCAGGACTAGTACATTTTGAAAATTTTCAAGAAAAGTGAGAAGTCCTGAAATTTAATTTTTGAAAGTTTCTGTGGGAACAGATCGAGGAAAATAAGTCGCGCAAATGACCAAGTTAGGTTTTAAGTTTTTAGTTTGAATTACCACAATATCTAGATCTGACACGAACGTTAGTTTTCTGAATTTAATTTTTTTCCTCAGAATGATGGCTACCCCATAAGTACCCATAAGTTCTGTTTTTTTTTTCTATTATGCTAAAATCTATAATGTTTCTGTGGTGCTGCTCATTTGAATGAAAAATCTCACTCAAGCAAGCACCATCAAAATTGTAATTCTTCTTCTTCTAAGCGATTTTGGCCGAGTCCAAAACAGCACGCCAGTCATTTCTTTTCTGTGCTAACTGGCGCCAATTGGAAATGCCAAGTGAAGCCAAGTCCTTCTCCACCTGGTCTTTCCAACGCAGAGGAGGCCTTCCTCTTCCTCTGTTACCAGCATCGCGGCCCGCGTTGAATATTTTCAGAGCAGGAGCGTTTCTGTCCATCCGAACGACATGGCCAAGCCAGCGGAGCCGCTGAATTTTAATTCGCTGCACTATGTCCATATCGTTGTAAAGCTCACACAGCTCATCGTTAAATCGTCTGCGCCAAGCGTAAAGGTCTGTAAATCTTTCGCAGAATCTGTATCTCGAAAACTCCAAGAGCCGCCTCATCAGATGCTTTCATTGTCCATGCTTCCGCGCCATACACCAGCACAGGCATGATGAGTGACTTATAGAGTGTGATCTTTGTACGACGAGAGAGGACTTTACTTCTCAATTGCCTACTCAGCCCAAAGTAGCACTTGTTGGCAAGAGTGATTCTCCGTTGGATTTCAAGGCTGACATTATTATTGGTGTTAATGCTGGTTCCCAAATAAACGAAGTCGTCTACTTTTTCAAACTTGTAACTGTCAACAGTGACGTGGGTGCCAAGACGCGTATGCTCTGACTGTTTGTGTGCTGACAGGAGATACTTCGTTTTGTCCTCGTTCACCACCAGACCCATTCGCTTTGCTTCTCTATCCAATCCCGAGAAGGCAGAACAGACGTAGCCCTTGTTTTTACCGATAATATCGATGTCGTCGGCATACGCCAGCAATTGTACGCTCTTATAAAGTATTGTGCCTGAGCGGTTCAGTTCTGCGGCTCTTATTATCTTCTCCAACATAAGATTAAAGAAATCACACGAAAGGGAGTCCCCTTGTCTGAAACCTCGTTTGGTATCAAACGGCTCGGAGAGGTCCTTCCCTATTCTGACGGAGCTGGTGGTATTGCTCAACGTCATTTTACACAGCCGTATTAGTTTCGCGGGGATACCAAATTCAGACATCGCGGCATAAAGGCAACTTCTCTTCGTGCTGTCGAAAGCGGCTTTGAAATCGACAAATAGATGGTGTGTCGATCCTATTCTCGCGGGTCTTTTCCAAGATTTGGCGTATTGTGAATACCTATCCTATGGTGGATTTTCCAGGCCTAAAACCACACTGATAAGGTCCAATCAGCTCGTTAACGGTGGGCTTCAGTCTTTCGCACAATACACTCTATAAGACCTTATAACCTATGCTTAGAAGGCTGATTCCGCGGTAGTTGGCGCGTATGGCGGGGTCGCCTTTCTTGTGGATTGGGCAGAGCACACTTAAAATCCAGTCGTAATTATTTAGGTAAAATTCTATGCTATTTATGTTTGCTTTTAGCGATTGGCAATTATATTGTAAGAGTTTCATTTGTGTCAAGGGTCGGGTTTGAAGCTCTTCTAATAGCTTCTCAGGCCTGTCTACGACCGCTTCCGCTACATTCTTTTTTGGCCTTTCCACTGACCTGTCAGCTACCCTGTGTACTATTTGCTATTCCGTTCTGGGCAAGCGAGCTATCGCACTATACTTGATTCTAGGTGACTTTCTATTAATCTCACTGCCCCTGTTTTTGGCGATTTTGTCCTCGTTTGTTAAGTCTAGGAACTCCGCTTTATCAACTGCGAGCATATTAAACCGATTTTCGTTGCTAGGGAAGTAGGCTTGGAGGGTCTCCCTCCTCGAAAGTTTTTTTACTGCGCGTATGTAGTTAACAGACTTTTCTTTTTCCCAAACCTCACATGACTGATTGTCGGAAGCTGTGTGTGCCGTTCGCATTACCACATAAAATGCATTTCTTCTCACAGGAGTTAGAATCACAGTTATTTCGCCCACATTGAACACACCTTTTCTTTGCTTTGCAGGCATACTGCGTGTGGCCAAGCCTTCCGCAGTACAGACACTGCCTTAGAGGAGGTACATAGAAGTCGACGTACAGTTTTGTGTAGTCAAATATGATTACTTTGGAATTTCTTTATTTGCAAGCAAAATTTCACTGTGGTTGTGGGGACAAATGTGTTGTTTTCAGCCTTCCGCGTGAACCCCCTGGCCGAAGAATTGGGGATGCTCGAGATCGTGTTGGCCTTTAATTCAATATCTGTATATAAACTTGGGATACCCCTAACTACGCCATAGAGTTCTAGGGCTGTTCTCGGAACGAAAGGACTTAATCCCATTGCCTTGCTTTTAGAATTTAACAGAAAGTTGTTTACAGTTCTTAAATGTAATTTTATACAGACTTTTCCCTAACGCTTCAATTAGGTCCATATCTTTGATACGTAAATGTTTAATCGCTCAAAACAGCGTCAACCCGTTAGTAATTTTTTCATTTGGTATTTCTTGGCATTTAGCCGTGTCAATTAGTACGAAAATAGCACCTGCAAAGTCGGAGGGGTACATAACCTCATTTGCTTGATTATTCGGATTATTGTCCGTCGTCACTGTACTGTTTTCTGTGTTGTTTGCCGGCAACGCTAGCGGTTCTCGACATTCCGTTACCTTTCCGTTGTCTATCACATCTTCGTATTCTATTGCCATTTCATTATCACTAACACTGTCACCCTCGTTGTTACTGATCTTCCTCTCACCGGATGTATTCAAGGAATGCCTGAATCTGATGAGCTCATTATTTTTTAGCATTTTCACTAAGGTTTCCTCTGCTTTTTTTAAAATTTTTCGCCCCCGAAACAACTGAAGTTACTGTACTTAGCACTTCAGAGTGCCTATGCGCCAAAAGCTAACACAAGCTAATTATCGCTGCGCCAAACACGTCCAGCCTCGTTCACCGACGGAAAGGAAGTCGCCTTTTACGAGTTTAAGGGAAGACCTTAAATAACGCTTACTACTGTTAAGTTGAGCATGTCTCTAATCCTTGTCTAATCTATGCCTACACCTTACTACTACCGTTGTAATCCTTACCACTTACTTTAGTATGGATTGTACCTGGATTAGACAAGGACTATAGGCATAAGCCACTTAACAGCAGTAAGGGTTTTAATTTTTCGAATTTTGAATTATGTCGTTATAGCAGAGGACTATCGATATGCATTTACGTTTACTACTAAAAATCGATAGAAACTCTTAAAAGAACAAACATTTGTATTGCCATTTTTACACGTTTTTTACTTTTTTAAGAACTTCTTTTTTAAGTAATTTTTACGAGCATATAAACGAAGCCATACCAATTTGTATGTACTTAAATTTCGCATGAGATAATTTAGTTTTAAACATTTATATGAAAGTGAAATGTATTAGCAAAATTGTATATCGTCTAGACTATACTCAAAACACAAATTTGTGAAAATTAAAAAATAAATATTTATATGTATGTGCAATGTTGTAAATAACCACTCTATTATTATTTAAACTCACCTTTATGTCCTTTAGCGTAAGTATGTCGGTGGAGAAAGTGGAATTCACCACAGACGGCTTATTTTTCACGCTGGGGAAAATGATGCCGCCTTTGCGTGAAAGTGGCTTTGCCGAAGTCGATGTAGTTGTGGCTGCCGATGAAACAACGGCCGATGAAGCACCCATGCTTCCAGCAGAATTAGCAGCAATTTGTGCCGCGGTGACCGTATACGATGAGACAGTTGGTTGGCTGGCAACAGCTACCGGCGGGCTGGGCGTAGTAGTGCCCGCTGTAGTGTACGCACTTAGTGAGGCAGTTGTTGCGGCCACAGTAGGCGGTGGCGCAGTTGAGGTGCCCGTTGCGCTTGTGGAAATCGGAGTGGTGGGCATATTCGTCTCGGGGTACTCATCGATGACGGAATAGCTGTCAGAAATGCAAAATAAAAAAATGTAATCAAATGTCCAAATACACCAAGCCATTAAATATTTACCGATTGGGATCATATTCGACAAGTCGATCGATAGTGGGATCCATCAGCAGCTCAGCTGGCACTGGTCGTTGCGCCAGCAGCTGAACATCGTCCTCCTGTTTCTTCAGACGCTTCTCAACCATATCCAGGTTGTTGATAATTTGATTCGTTTTCGCCTTTAGATCGTGATGAATCTCGCCAATAGCACGCTCCTGTCGCTGCGTCTGCGTTAGCAAGGCATCGGACTTGGGTAGCAAATCATTGATAACCGACGACTTTGTGCCCACTACAACATCCCACACTTCGTCCATTTTCTCTGAAACCGAAACCATCGGTCGTATTTGCTTCACCAACGCGTCGATCTTACTCGATTTTATGATCGGTAACGACGTCGTGGTGGCATTCAATGCATTCAACTGCTCCTGATGATCCACCACCGCCTCATGTATATCACCCACCATACGCAACATTCGCCCCACATTCTCCGATACAATATTTATGTGAAATTGTAGCTTCTTGTCGATGTTGTCGGTAGTGTCCCGCAATTCATTCAATTCCGAGGACACGTGATTCATCACCTCGGCATTCATTGCCTTCGTTATCTCTACCACATTCATGCTGATCGGTTTTTTCTCACTCGCTTCTGCATTAATGTCGTCCACTTGCAGGAAATTATTATCGATTTGTGTTTTGAGCACCTCAAGCTTAGTGTCGATATCGCTAACCTTTTGATCGAGCAACAGCAAGCGATTGTCCAGATGCTCTGCCGTGGCCATATTGGCAATACGCGCCGAGCGGCCACCACTGCCATCTATAGAGGATGCATGTATATCGTTGGTGATTTTATTATCTAGCGTGCGCAGCTTGGAGATGACGGCATCGGTTTTGAGTAAATTGTCCGCTACACGATTGTCTAGAGCTTCCATGCGCTTTACCATGTGCTCGACCGATTTGTCGAGGCTATCGATACGTTTAAGTTTGCCCTCGAGCGTCGAGATAATCACCTCGAATATGTTGAGAAGCTGTTGTTCTCTGCAAGAAGAAAAATTTTGAAAGAAGTGGACATTGGTAAGAACATCAACTGAAAATCGTATGCATACGGATATATGTACATATTTATTGAATAAAAATTCCTAATACATAACTATACAAGATTTTTGTGAAAATTTTAGAGGTCGTTAATTTTTCGTTGAGAAATTTCAAAAAAGACAAGAAGTGGAACCCCGAAATTTGTCTTAGAGTCTGGGTCTAAAAATCAGGCTAAATTTCGCCATAGTCGTATTCTCGATGAACTTATAGGCTTATAGGAAGAGCACAACCATGTCCTTACCTCGTTGGATTTATGGAAGTACGTTGGGTTGAAGTTTCCTCTTAATAATAGAGGCGTCGAGGTGATGCAAAGTACCTGAGGAAGGCAGTAGAATATCTCACCAAGGTTCTCAGTTTGTCCATCGTCCTTTCATGATTTCAGATATCTGGAAAACGGGAAGAGTCGTGCCACTGCTTAAACCCGGGAAACCAATCAACGAAGGAGAGTTGTATCGTCCGATAACCTTTCTTTCTCTGGTAGCAAGGACACTTGAGGCCTTGCTACTCCCGCACTGTATGTACCACCTGACCCCAGTGAAGCATCAGCATGGGTTCCGTAAAATGCACAGCACAACAAGAGCACTTAGCGCCATAAATACCCAGATAACTTCGTGCCTGAACCGAAACCGCCCCTGTGTGGCAACCGTCCTAGTAGTGTTGGATCTGTCAAAGGCGTTTGACATCGTCATCCACTCCACGCTAATTGAAGACATTTAGGCTCCCTACCTTCGACAGGGACTTGAATTTTGGTCGGCGAATTATCTGAGTGGTCGACAATCACCAGCTATTTTCAGATACCAAACCAGCAAACCGAGGAAAATTAAACAGGCATCCGGGAATTGAATTGATGTCCTGTAAACGGTTATCTCTTAAAACTTTCTCGCTTCTTCACTGCCAGAAGGCTAACCGTCTCGCTTCCTCACTGCCAGAAGGCTAACCGTCTCGCCTACGAAATCCTTGACAACCGTTTTTAACACCTGGATGAAGGAGGCCAGACAACCTTCGAATTACCATGGATAGTCTGTCATTGACAGGACGGATCTAAACTATGAAGCTACAGACATGCTGGAATACGGCATGCCGGACCGCAACTGGATGCCTTATAATGTCGCCACAGCACTACGAGGCTCAAAATCTCCCGGTGAAAGAGCGCAACACGATTCTCTGTAAGCAGTTCTGCCACAGACGCGGACAACCGTTCTTCGACTCGGTACCCATGGAAGGAAAACGAGGAATGAACAACTGGCGCAACTTCGCAAAGGAGACAGGCAACTAACATGGTTGTAGTACAAAATAAGAAGAAGAAGAACAACATAGTAGGCTTAGGGCAAAGACACCCGCGATTAGTTTGCGTTATGAACCTTGGTGAGTTTTGAACGAATAATTTAGAGATGTCTATCATACTGTGGCGTGGTAGAATAAGATGCGATGACGTAACCGGAAATCTTTTGGAAATGGAATCAGTAAAAAGATGAAACATTCGATTTTCAGTCAGCAGCTAGCAAAACATCTGAAACTTGTCCGTATATAAAAGTAAATTGCGAATAAAAGCCGAATGTTTCAACCGCTTCAAATTGCAGTTTGAAAAGTAATCAGGAAATGCAGTGCCCAAAAAAGTGCGTTTTTTGCTGGCTTTTATAAAACATATTTGGTTACTTACTTTTTAATATTTTGGTTTAAACAATTTGCGAGGAAAAATTCAGGTGTTTTTATGTATCACCATGCACCACTTCACGCAATTCCTTTCGCCAACAATTTGTTTATATTTACAAGTATGAAATTGCCACAAAGAACCAATAATTAAGTGCTATAAAAATTAATAACTGTCGCAAGCTAAATAGTTAGGCACAACAGTAGTTTAGAATGGTCACTTTACTGTTGTTACTGCTGACCACAGCCAACCGTTGTGTGTCAGCCAAAATTGTTATGAGCCATTTTGACATATTTTGCCTACGGGTGCGAGTAAGTATGCCACATTCACGCATCAACGCAATGCTCTAATTATGAAGCTTGGCCACCGGCTATCGAATGTAAATTAACAGAGCAATTTTAGTTAGTTTCGAGTAACGAAATATCAACATTCAAATGAAGAAATATCAAAAAATTAATAACTGTTATTAGTGAGTACGCAGTTTCTTTTTTAAAGCGTAGGAATAAATTAATATGTTGAAATGAACCTTGCGCATACATTTAAAATATTGCGAAAATTTAAGATGAAAAACTATTGGATTTTATTTTTTATTTTTAAAGTTTGCTTTAAAATTGAAAGTAGCTTACCTATATTAGAGCAACTGCAAATCTATAAACAACAAATTTGGCATAATTTCAGTTTTGTGTTGGGATTTAAGAGTGATCATTTCCGACCTATTCAACAGCCAGACTGGTTTTACAGTTTACAGTTACTAAAATAACTGACACGAAAAACTGAGGAGCCGGATATGAGTGCGAACTTCTAAAAGAATATTGCTTCTTCTTAGTTAAAGCAGAAATTTTTTGTTACGCAAATCATTGATTGAATTGCACTCCAGCGTGGGGTGGGACACTCAGCACTGAGTCGAGCTGACTCTCACAAGAGGTGCGCACACCACACCAACTTAATCGTGCCCGTAGTTTGAAGCGCAGCCCGATTGCGTCCAAAGTAGAGAGTTTGCCAACAATCGGTCGACTGCTTGACCAGCAAGGCGCTCTTCTACGTGCGAACACTTCAGACTTTATCGGCCACCAACTCATCTATAAGGGCTGCCATGTTACTGGCTGAAGAGAATGAAGTACCACAGTTTCAAGCTACTTCGCCAGCTACATCAGCTACATAAGTAAAAATACACCACAACCACAGCTATATATTTAGTCTGTTCCAATAGCAGTCCGGTTTACAGGATTTAGTCAGAACTTACAGGAAGTCGTTCCTATTGACATAAAACCTGTAAGTGGGAACACATTTGAGAGAGTAACTGAGCAACTGTTCCTAGTCAGAAGTTACAGGATTTAGTCCGGAGTTTTTTTTTTCTGTAAGTTCATGAAAGGTGTCAAACGATCAGCTGATTTACATGTGCAAACAAAAACAGAAAGCGGTGAAAGCAAAGAACCTTATATTTGTTAAAAAATGGAAGTAAACAACGAAATAGTTGAATATGTATAGATTTTAAAAATTATTTAGTGATATTTCTGCCAAATCAGTGTAGTACCAATGACATGTAAACAAACCGTCTGACATTTTTACAGGAAATAGTGCTTTTTGCGTTCCTATGCACTTCTGCATCTGTTCTCCTTTTACTCTCATTTGAGAGAGTAAAATTGTAATTTGACAGTTCCACAGGTTTTAGTCCGAAGTTCAAAGGAACAGACTAATTGTAGGCAGTTTAGAGCATTTAGAATATTTTAACTTTTGACAGCCCTTGCTACATACCACAGCCTCACCATTCTGGTTAGCCAGTTAGCACAACATTTTAAAGAATGTGCTATAAAAGGAGTATTAAAAGATACTTATGTAAATAAATGTGCATAAGTATTCAGTGGTATTCATCCGTGAAAATTTGTAATTTTTAGTTTGTCGTGCTTGTGGCCGAAAGTCAGGCGCTGCTAATTATAGACGATGCACTTCATACCTAAAGAAGTTGGCAGCCCTTTCGTCCGATATTCCAGCAATTGCCACCGATTTAGTCTGCAGTGTGAGCACCCACCACCAACCTGACTATTTACCGTGGTTAGTGTGCGCACCTACATCCTTCTCACTGAGAACTCCAGCTCAAACTGCCTTCCCTGACTCGTTAAGTGCCGGATCAAGATGTCATATCAACGCCCATGCGCGAACGGAGTACTTCGGGTACCAGGTACAACGAATCTCTTGTTCGGAGGACTAGTCCATTTTTACGCCACTTATATATTCTAATATAAAACTTTAACCTCAACAGCCCTGAAACGAGATTCCGATGCTCGAAAAGAGGCTGGCAGAAGCAATAGTTATGTTCAGTAAAATATTGTAGCCGATTTTTTTAGGATTTTTATCGTAGAATTCAAATCTGACCTGAAAGATCTGAAAGTTATTTGATTGGCTCTAGTTTTCGAGCTACTTAGTTTTAAAGGTGCCGAAAAACGCGTTTTTTTTTGTCATTTTTGAACCTCTGTAAAACAATAAATTGATGCAATATATCTGTCTGTGTGAGGGGATATGAAAGCCTAAACCCGCCCCTTAATACGCAAATCTAAAAATTATGGTCCGAACTCTGAAAGAAATTGGGAACAGTTTGGGAACAGTTTTTTTTTATACGAGCGCGCCCGAGATTTTTTTACCTCTTTTTGATCACATGTGTTAAACGAATCTGAGGCGCTGGAAATTTCCACAGAAGTTGAACCTTCATCTAAGAGAACATAACACTGGCCAGCAAAATTTATATTGACTAAAATATTTCAGCCGATCCTTAAAGGATTATTCTGCCTTTTTCTGAGTTTCGCCTGAAAAAAAATTCACCAGAACAATTTTCAGCCACCCATAGAGAATATGTACATGGAAACGAAAAGTGAACCGGTTCGGGGAAAATGAGATTAATGATAAGGCTAATTATACATTTAATCATGGGATATGCGACTGGGCTTTTCGCGGCCCATTTTGTCTTCGAGCAGCCGCAAAATTTTTTCCTTAGCTCTGGGCGTTGAAAAATTATATGCCTAATACCGCTAATATTTTCCAAACATGACGAAATCAGCTTAAGGTAATTTGTATTGATTTTGTGGAACAAACCTGAACTGTTTAAGTATCAAGGTGGTAAGTGTATCTTCTGGGCCATAATTCTTTTGGCAGGTGTTGCGCGAAGGTGGCCCATTTTTTAACCCGCAAATATTTTATTCTATTCTATGAGTAGCAAAGAATTAAAATATATATCGTCGTATGAAGTACTAACCCGTGTATCAAGAAAATGCAAAACTTCGTATGTGTGGTTGCTAAAATTTTACAGGAGAGTATAAAACTTTTCTTATTTCAAAACGATTCTCCCTTTTATGCCTACTTATCCCTTCTTGTAATGTCTAAGTATCGATATTTTAGTATGAATGGAATGATGCCAGGAGCTTACGGTGATCAAATATCTTTTTTAGCACAAATGTGAGTTACGAGGTTTTGCAGAACCAGGATACGCGGTTTTATATTTTATTTTATTTTATTTTATTTTTTATTATATTATTTTTATTTATTTGTATTTATTTTATATTTTTTTTTGTAAGCTTTAACTCCTATTCAATAAATTTTGTTGTTAAAAACAAAAACCACAAAAAAAAAATCTTTGGCGCTTAAGGGGCTAAAAGGCTCTTCAAATTTCCATCGCTCAAAGAGTTAAGAGGTAAAAAGATTTTCACATTGCCCTACTTGAAAATTGTGTAAAAGCAGCTAACGGGAAATCGGGCAATAGGAAGTCGTAAAAATATGAAAGACTTAAGAAACGAACTTGGCTACGTACTATCGCAAGTTCGTTTTTCTGTGGTTGTGCTGGAAATGAGATGAAAAAATTTAACTTCAACGACAAGTATAATTGAAAATCGTTTTAAAATCCTGATTAAAATACCCTTTTTCTTTACAAATGCGGCAATTTTATAAGCAATTCTTATGCGAATACAAGTTTAATGAAATAAGCTGTACCTAAAAGTTTTTTCAAGTTTACAAAAAAAAATCACACCTATTTAGTTAGAAATGCACAGATTTTCTCGTTCAAACATCAAATTCCCGCTTGATTCATTCAAAGCTAATATCGCCAATCAGAGACACATAGTATTTAAAAAGTTGTGTTAAAAAAAAAAACAAATAAAAAAAATCTCAGCACAAATTTCGCACAATGCGTCAACGTGATTTATGTACTCAGCTGACCTCAAACTGCTCCTTTCTTGCGTATTCATGTACATGTCGCATAGAGCACACTTACATGCGATATAGTTACATATCTAGATACATTTCGTTACATGTGCAACACATGTACTGGCCATGTTGTCAGCAGTAGTCATCGTGTAACCTATCCGATATTTCGGTTGCCTTCTTTTTTTCTCTATTTTGCCATCAACTTTTTTCATTGAATATGCTTTTCGTTGCACAGCCAAATTAAAAAAAATTTACTTTATGGTAGCAGACGAGGTGTTAGACCCCGCATGTTAGATGTCTCCTAGTAAGTGTGCTGTTACATGGGAGAATAGATACTCGTGCCATAAAATATGTGCTCCTAAAAATCGCACTACAGCCATCCATATATACATATGAACTCGTGTATACATATGCATATGTGACACCCTGTGACAGTGACAACTAACAGGCGAATAGCCGCAAAACCTTAAAACACATTCATTATAGGCTTGGTGTTGTCGTGCGCATTTGTATGTGTGTTCGTAGTTGTGTTTACTGTTTTTTTTTTTAATATTTCTTTTTCGCATTTTTTCTAACACATTATTTATGCAATATTCATCACTGCATTTTTTGCTTTAACAAACATAAATAATGCATACATTTCGCTGGACGAAAGGGTTACGCTAGGGGTCCGGCTGCTGAGTTTGTCAATTAGTTGTGGTACATTTACGTCAGAGTAACGGGAGTGGAATCATTTTTATTTTGCTTGAAATTTAATGCTTATTGAGATATGTACATATGTACAAGAAATAAGAAAAACTTATTATATAAAAAATTTCTTCATTAGCCTTCCGATACACATACATACATACATATGTACATACATCTATGATATGAACGTGTCTTTAATAATGAGACCAGCTTACAGACTGAGGCCAGCGTTAAGACTAAACAGTTTTCATGTCCCAGTAGATCAGAGAAAAAATTCCAGCAGATCAAAAAGTTTTGCTGCAGATCTAAAAAGATGGTATTTAGAGATATACTTATTTACATATGTATTTGCGTCGTCAGGCATTAAAATTATATTTCCAAAACGAAGTTTAAGAGAAACGTTCGAAACAACTAGAATCTCGAGCATGTGCATTGAGTATATAAATAAGAGCAGACCATTAGACCCTGTAGCCAATAGCTTCGCGATACAGGGAGAAGAGGAGAGACGTACATTCAAAATGAAGAAACGAGAAACAGAAAATGTGAGGCGAAGGGCTTCAAATGCTGCCAGACAGGAACATGACTCGAAAATTCTATCAGAAAATAAGGTAGGAATGGAATGGTGCTGGTTTATGTGGAGATGAAGATGGAAATTTGGTAAAAAATGCCAAAAATACAGAAACATCTCTCAAAACAGGTGGCGCATTCATGAAGAAGAACCTGAATGCAAGCATTGATGTAAGCAACACACTCGTTCGGCTCTAATTCTAAAATAAAAAGCGACCGAAGATGATAAAGTATGGCGAAGTATGGTTGCTCAGGATTAAGATTAAGATTGTGATTGAGGTTGAGATTAACATTGAAATAACTGTTCATTATGGCTAGTACCAGGTTGACCGAGCTTTGCCCGGAGTGCATATACTTTTTAAAGTTTTCAAGATTTGGATGGCTTTAAAAAAATATTTTGGGGAAAAAATGGATTTCGGTATCTATTAAGAAAATTCCTTATTCTAAAATTTAGGTGGCAACCCTATTCCGAAATAGGAGGGAATAAATGGTACATATCTTGAACGCATATGTACTGTGTATACATAAAAAAATGTTGATTGAAATTAACAAGATACAATTTTGTATTACATAGAAGCGTGGCAACCCTGATGGAAAATATTTTCTGACCAAAGTTCTCAACAATACCTTTCATTTGATATCCATATTACAATGTTTCAGATAAATTGTGTAGAATTGAAAACAAGTGGCAACCTTACACTATTATCCTAAGGGATAAGATTTTGTATATAGGAAAAGCATTGTTTAAGGACCTTCTCTTGATACCCATAAATAGTAATATTTTACCCTTTTTTAACAAAAAAGTAAATAAACATGCGATTCAAAATAGGTGGCAACCCCATTAAAATATTTATGAATTAGAGATCTTTAAAATACCTTCCATTTGATACCCATATTATGATGTTTTAATTGATTTGTAACTAATTTCGAATAGGTGGCAACCTTATACGAGTCCTCTCGGAGATAATGCCTATTCAGATAATTTTAAAATCCCAAACATTATCTGTGTACCAAATTTCATAAAAATCGTTAGAGCCGTTTCCAAGAAGATATATATATATATACAAAAATTAATGTAATAAGATTCGTGTTAGTGTCATCAGATCTACACCCTTCGTTCGATTTTCAAAACGAGATGGTGGCAAATTATAGATGGAGATGTGTATTTTTTGAAAAGAGTAGCAATTTGTTAAAAAAATAAATTCAAATTATTCAATAAGTTAAATTAATTATTGAAATATGGGATTTGATGCCCCATGTTGATGGTTTTGAAAAAGGCTTAATTTCTTAGCTACATCTAGCAGGGTTGCCACTTGCCTAGAAAATTAAAAAATCAAATTCCATTTAAATTAAGGCAAATAGGTAATTGAAGTATGTTTTAACAATATTAACAAATAAGTTTAAAAATATTTTTAAGAGGGTTGCCACCTGGCATAAAAGTCGAATTTAATTAAATTATACACAAGTGCCGGTAAGCGAAGTACTTTTCGTACAAATCGAAGAAAACCTACTCAAAATCAGGGCTATTAAAGGAAAAGCGTTGGTAATGCAAAAAAGTGTTAAGACATCTTTATTTTGAAAATTTAGAATATTTTTGAGGAGTTTGAAGAGAGTTGCCCCCTTTTAAAAGGTTAAAGTCCAAAGTATTTAATAAGATAGCCAGCGACATGTTAAAAAAATCAAGTTCAACTTGAATTGCGGCAATTAGGTAATTGAAATATGCATCACGCTATGGGTATTAACCGTAAGAGGTTTACGAAGATTTTAGTAAAAAAAATACTTTTGAAGAGGGTTGCCACTTGTTTGAAAGATATGTATATATATGACATAGTTAAATGTGAGTATCAAACGGAGGGGTTTAATGAAAGATTTATTTTGGAAATCCTTTTGATTATTGTAGTCACCTATTCGAAAAGTCATACTAACTACGTATTTACAGTATATTCTGTTTAGCTGCCTATTCGCTTAGGTGCATTTTCCGCTTACGTACATAATTTTGCCAAAATACTACTTCACGTAATGAAATTTGTACGAAATTTTCGCTTTTAGCTGCATTTCCGCTTAGCAGCCCTTTTCCTTTAACAGCCCTTCTTTTGAATAAGTTTTCTTCGATTTGTACGAAAAATACTTCGCTTACTGGCACACAATTTTTTTGAAGGTGCATTTTGCTTACGACATATCGCACTTTTTGCGAACCTGTACGATGTCGCCCCATCTTAAACAAGTAGTGGCAATGAAGACCCAGAAGCAAATAATAATGCTCCTATATCGACTTTTATTAAAACGCCTTATTCGCATTAAATGCTTTTAAAAAATTGCATGAAAAACAGTATTGAAACAAAATAAATCACAGTTTTTGTTTTTCCGCTTAGCTGCACATTTCACTTAAGTGCATGAAATAATTTGCAGTGCAAGTAAATGCAACTAAATGGAATATAATACGGAAGCTAATGTGATCTGCAGCGTTTTTCGAATTTCAAAAACGATATGTCAAATTAAAGAGCTTGCCCTGTAGTTTAATGTTTTATTTTCTGTAGTTAGAATTGTTTTGTTGGTACAGGGTGATTTAAAATTACAGAAGTTGAACCATGCAGGACTTCTCTCCACGCAGAAACGAATGGACGGTTTTAAATGAAACTTGGCACTTGAATCGCCTATAACTGTGACTAGCATTTGAAATATCATCCGAGAAATCATACAAAATCTCAAAAAGTTCGACGGATCCAAAAAAAAAATACATATAATTCTTTTAAAGTTTTAATCAATACCAAAAAAATTAAAAATTAACCGTAATATTTTGGCATTTACTTTAGACATAAAAAAAATTTAATATTCCATTATCTAATATATAAAAATCACGAGTCACGGTTTTAGTGGTCGAACTCCACCTAAACGGCTCGACCGATATTTATGAAATTTTTTGTGTATATATGGAAGGTATGAGAATCGGATGGAAAGTACATTTCACACCGTTAGGCACAGAGGGCGTGGCACCTCCCGTAAAAACCGATTTTTTTATATTGCATATCTCTGGAAGTGTTCATGGTAGAGTACTCGAATATGGTATGGAGATATATGAAATCAAACACATACTCTTAGATAAAATTGGGGCTATTTGAAAAGGGGGCGTGGCGCCTTTCAAACGCACCGAAACTATTACATATCTTTGTATGCATGTACATTTTTGTTAGGTTATTTAAGACGGCAATGGAAATATGCCTTCTGACAACTACCAAACCGAATATTAGAAGATAAATGCGTCACTAAAAATCATAAACGTGAACTGTTGGTGAAAATGTTGGACCAAAATATTTCAATACAAATAATTTATTTTGGGCGGGACGAGGTTCGCCGTGTCTGCTTATAAAACTCTAAAAATAATGTACAACAAAAAAGCTGTGTAGACCGAAGTTCAGTGCTCGTTTATTATTCCGTCTATAGCAGAGGTCCACGTAGGGGTAAAATTTGTGAACCTGTAACGTATAGCCCAGCAAAAGATTTCGAAGGGATTGCATCTGTATTGCAGAAGAACATTTTAGATTACATTAGAAGCACCTTGTCTTTACTTGCTCTTGCAAATGGTTGCATAGATTTCGGCATATGCAGAGTAAGAGGAAATGTCGGAGAAATCAGTTTGAATTCCTATTACGCAAACTCCGCGCACACACACATACTTAATTTTGTATATATGTATATACATATGTGTGTATGTATGAACTCATTTGTTGTAAGTGGTTTTGATATTCGTAGCGTGGTTTTAGGCATATTCACTACAGTAGTGCATTGATAAAAAGCAAGACGAAAATTTAAAACATACTGAAATAATTTTCACTTGGGTCCGTTGATAGTTGATGAACATACATGTATATATGTATAAATATACATGAGGGCGGGTCGAACTTTTTCTCTCGTAGGCCACTTTCAAAATTTTCTGCTGCTGCATTTCTACCAAATTCCCAAAACTCGCAAAAAAAAGTGAAGATTAGTTAGAAAGGTGGAAGATACATCTTTTTACATGTAACAGTCGCTGATCTTAAACCAGAATTCGTATTACCAACGTTGCTAACGAACTTCTTAAAGCCATCCAAATATGCTCTCGCTCTGAGGAGTTATATTTTTTAAGAGCGCCCCAATTTTAAAAACTCAGAGCGGAAGCGTAATTTAAATTCTCTTCACCATAAACTCTTCACATATTTGGCTCTTTCGCGGCCTCATTTTTATATTCGTCGCTCTGAGCTCTAAAGTGACGTGAAAAATATTTATCACTCACGTTTTTAAACACACATAATTGCAACAACAAAACCGTAAAGCTTTTCTAGCCAAACTTTTAATTCAGAAACTGACAAAAGAGAAAAGAGCAAATCTAAAAAAAGCTATGAGAAACCACCGGCGCATCAAATTTACATCATAAATAAAAATATTGCTCAATGAGCGCTCCCTGCTGCTTTAATGAGTTTATGAACGATTAAAACTACTGAGTGATGAAAGCAAGATAAGCAAAAGAGACAGAACGATCTTTCATGAGAAGTAGTATTTTGAGTGGCATCGGAGCGTCACGTAAACTTATAAAAGAGGAAATAAAAATAGATTGCACTTGAATTGAATGCAGTGAGGAGGAAGATGGAAGCTTTATTCCTTATTGAGAAATTTTTGCGAGCTCTGTCATAAAATACACAACTTAAAAAAATAAAGGGAGCTTAAAAAAAGGAAATTAAATCTCAATATAGAGGCTATCTCACCCATATGCCGGCCTAACTGAAATTTTATTTTCAAGCCCGCGGACAAAAAAAAAAATTAACAAATTTGCAAAATTATTTTTTTGCGTTATCTGTCAGGATTACATGAGAACCGTTGCTCCTAGAAATTTCCAGTCAAGAAATCTGAAAACTAGAACGTTAAAGCTTCAAAACGATTTTTTAAAGTCTCAATATGACCATTCTCCACCGAAATACTGCCGGTCAAAAATTTGAATTTTTTTCCTCCAAAAATTTTTTTGAGTAGTATATTATCCGCCTACATTGGTAGGTAAGGCCAAGCCAACATTTTTATCCTTTACTATCGAATCCATATACATTTTCGTGGAGGATAATTTTATGCCAACCTGACCTCTGTTGGTCCACCTGGACCACTTTGAGAATCACGTAAACGTATGCACATAGTAAACATGTAGTGAATATTTAGTCTGCATAAAGGCTTTTTCTTTTTGTTATTTATTATTAATTTCACCTGCTGATTGTTCGCACGCTCTAAACGACAAATTTGCCAAGCTGCAAATAATAAACATTTCCTCATCATTACAACACACATCTCCTAGCTTAGGTGCCTCACGGAACGGCTGATCAGCATACAAAATACGGCCTTGCGCATTGCGTCTAAGCATGAATGAACTTTTACGCATGCGTAGCGCGAAGAATAGCCTGCTCCACTACCCACAAGTCCAAAACAAAAACAAATCAAAAGCTCTTCAAGCCGGCAGATTTTATCTGTAACACATGCAACAAGTGGCCATCAGTGACGGCGTTATTTGTGGCATTCAGCACATGTTGTGACACACATATGATCGTATATACACTACATGAGTATATACATAGCACATACAACATACATATAGCACTTCTTTATATGGATCACTAGGCGGAGCAATAGTTTGCATGCGTTGCACGCTTATGCGTTGATTGGTTAATTACGCATTAGCGATGCCACTTAATTATCCTGCCTGCCTGCCTACCCATTTAGCTGTCGCATTGCAGGTTGCGGTTGCCTAGCTAGCCACCGCTTGCTATGGATCAGTTGGTTTGAGCGCTGCTTGGCGCCGTCGATCGGCCAACTAACTGGCAAACTAGCTGGCCATTTGGTAGTGTGACATCACGGCTGCTGTATTTGTAGCTGTGGCTGTTGCTCTGTCTGCAGCTGCCGCGGTGCATCAATGCATGCCATTGCATGTCTAGTGCAACACGTTAGTTGCAAACAGGTGACGTTGTTGATTTCAGGCTTTGCCATGTTATTTATTGAACTTTTAATCGTGTTATCTCATTTGTTGAAAATGCGCTCCTGCTGAGAATGTTTGCTGCAGGCGTATAGCAGCACAACGGCAATGATAACGTAGGAAATTGCAGCTGCGACGAAGGGGCGATCAAGCGATCATCATCGCTGTCGCCTGCAGCAACGGTGGCATGAGCACCAACAACAATAACTAGCGAGCAAAGTTGAGCCAACAGCAGCAGCAGCAGCTCAAACGGCACTTGTGGCATTTGTGTCGGCCAGCGAAGAAATGCGATAAAATTAGAGTTTTATTCCTTTCAAGTTTTCCGTTAGTTGTCTTGCGAGATTTATTGCCAGTGATAATTAAATTAAGTACGGAGTTCTTCCTGAAAGGCGGCAATAAAAATGGTAGCAATGTTAACGGCTTAGCCACGCAACGTAAGCGAAAAAAAGAGCAACTTTGTTTGTGCGATAGCAAAATAAAAACAATAGATAGAAAATGAGGCAACAGCATTGGTAACAACATCGGCATCGACATCAGCATCAGCTGAGCAGTTACGTTGCACGGTTGGTCGCTAATTAAACGAATTTTTGTTGATTATAAACACGAATTGATGTAAGTACATATATAAAAATGTCAACACACAAATATTTATAAAAATATCAATGAAATGTTTAAGCGCTCAGCCATCTCGAAAAATCGTGGCGGCGCACAGTGGGCGGGCTTAGCATAAATCACGGGAAAACATCGAAGAAGTTGTCGGAGCAGGTTGAAATTTAACATAGTTCGCCTTTGCGTTGAGATTAAGAAAATTTTCGAAAATCGCACTATTGGCGGTGATCGCTTCCAAAATAACTCCCAGTCTCTAAGTTAATTGAGAGAACGTAAACTACCGTTATTTCAGATGCTTTTGCGAAAAAAAAAACTTTTCTATAAGTACTACCATCATTCGTCGTCCCCGTAGATTGCTCTTAAATTCCGCTGAATCTCGCTTTGCCTATTTTTCTTTGTTTTTTTTTTTGCTTTGGCACGTCTGGCGTGTAGCGGCGACATGCCAAACTTAAGCGCATTTTCATTACACTGTTTAATGATTACTTAAGGCGTTCTCAGTAACGGTTTGAAAAAACTTCGTCTCAGAGTCAGTTAAAGATTCATTCATTAACAACATGTAACGAACCTTTAAGTTAAGTAAAGAAACGCCTTTACTTAACTTTTTAACGAATGATTATGCATTTTTTTTGTTTGTTTTCAATAAATTTGAAATTGAATTTAAATAAAATGGTGCAATGACACTAGCACGACATTCGAGAGATCAGAGATCGAGTCCTCGGGCAGTGAGACTGTTTCCTTTTTTAATTTAAATTATCTCTTTTAGTTTTTAGATCTTATTGCTTTTTTATAGTTTCGTTTAATTTTGAAAACATATTTTATTATTTTTTTTTTAATTTTTAAATTTTATTGCTAAAAAAAGTTTTTTTTATTTTACTTAATTTTCAGAAAATAACTTTATTTAATTTTTCTTATTGCATTCGTTTCTTTTGTAATTTCATTCTTTTGTTTTTGAACTTAACTTTCCTTAATTTTTAGTTTTTATTGTCCTAAGAAAATATATGTTTTAAAATTTCTTTTAAGTTGTACTAAAGCACAAACAGAAAAACGATAAGACCTTCTCCTTAGCAGATCTTTCAATTAGCCTTTGAAAATACAAAAAAGAGCCTTCAAGATAGTTCCCAGAACTGAAAATTGTCATATTTCTTTCGAAAGACTGTGGTCAGATGAAAGACAGATGCGAAAAAGTAAATTAAACTGAAAAAACTAGTTTTTTTATTAAAACAATAAAATTTAAAATAAAAAAATTAAATTAAAAAAGAATAAATAAACAGAAAGGAAAAAAAGAATAAATAAAAATAATTGTTTTATTTTTAAAACAATAAAATCTAAATAGTAAAAGAAAATACAATTAAAAAAAAATAAAGAACTATACAAAATAAATTTCTACAACTTATATGAAAATAAATAATATATATATTTTTCTTAAAAAAAAATTAAATAAGTTTCCAAAATATAAATGAAGCTAAAAAATTTTATTTTTTTAAACAATAACATCGAAGTATTAAAAGAAAAGAAAATTAAAAGAAAAAACAAGTAAAATAAAAAATAAATAAAATAAGTTTCAAAATTAAATGAATTTTAATTTCAAATATACACTTTTCTCTAAAAACCATTAAAAAAATATTTTAGGGGCGTTGTGTGTGGTGGTTTTTAACAGCCTAAAGGAATCGAGATATGTATAGACTTACGCACATACATACTTATATCAAAATGCGCAGAATGAAAAGAGAAATTAAGCCATGTCTGTCTGACCGTCCGTTTGTCAGTGTACACGATAACTCGAAATAAAATTGGGATATCTCTTGAACGATATTTTAACGAGGAGGTATTACCGTTGTACTGTTTGTCTTTTAGCGATAAGACTTCTAAAAACTAAATGAAATTGAAAAAAAAACATTTTTTTGAACAAAAAAATTAATCAATATTAAGAGAAATTTAAACTAAAAAAGAGAATGAAATAATAAAAAAAAATATTTAGTAAATTATAAAATAAAAATTGCAAATCGTTACTGAGGACCACCTTAAGTAATTATTAAAAAACTCTGAGTACGGCTGTTAAACTTAAAATAGTACCTTTTGCCGAAATTATAACTAAGTTTGACAGAAAACTCCCTGCCTAAATAATTTTATTTTTCGGATGAGCACCTTTTCTTACAAATATTTTAGTTTCTATAAATGGTCAACTTAGATGCTTGGAAAAGTGTGAAGCCGAACACTTAATTTTACAATAATTTTTCCAACTTTCGGAATATATTTTTTACCGCCGTCCGCCCACTGTGCAGCATCAAGTGGTACGCACGCATGCTGCTCATTTTAATATCTTTTAAATAACTTTTAATTAAATAATGTGAAGGAGTCATTGATGATTTTAAAAGGCTTTTTTTACGAGCTGACCTCATCCAGTTAGTTCAGTTGAAGTTGAAAATCAGCAAAATGTGTGTGCCTGCTTGGAAGTGAGCAATAAATTGAGATTTGGTCAGACACTTTTACCGATGAAAGTTTTAGATGTCGAATGGCCTTAAATTGCTGCGTCTGCGAAAAGGCTTACGTACAGACATAGTCTGCGTTCCTTTAATGATTTATGTCCATATGTATTCGCGAAAGATCTGACTACATTTGCAATATGCTTCTCCTGAGGGAAAACTTCAGCATTATATTTCGATCACTGAACGAGTGCAAGGATATTATGTTTACCTAACACTTATATTTTCATGGATGGCTCAAAGATGGATTGTGACGTAGTTGCGAGACTTATTCAACTGACCTTCAAGGCGGTGAGTGTTTTTCAGACTGAAGTTTTTGCTATCAGCAAGGCGTGTGAAATAGTTTAACTTCAGAATAAACTGGGACAAGCGTTGCTATTTGCTCGGATAGTCATACGGTGATTTGAAAATAATACTTACCTTCAGCATGGGATCTAGTTCGCTTTGCATTCTTTTGTCTACAGTTCCGAACCAGTCCTAAAATCGACTGACGAAAAAAAGTAATAAGATATTTTCAAACAGAGTCTTTTTGCCTCTTCGAATTTAGTGAATTTAAAACTATTTGCAAAGAAATTAGTTTTCAATCTGAAATACAATTTTATTGAATGAATGTAATTCAAGTAGATTTACATGCCTTTGATTGTAGCTGAGGTTGCAGAGGTGCTGGCTGTTACCCTGTTGAGAAACGAACGTAAGTCCGAATTGGTTCTGTACTAGAGAATTTAAAAGCATGACTAGCGCGAGTTAATTCTCTTTTGCAGGCTAGCGACTGGCGTCTTTAACATTGCGATGTCCTACAAACTGTCAATAAATTAGGCAGATAAGATCTAGTTCGTTCTGCATACCTTTGTTTATAGTTCCGAACCAGTTCTTAATTCCTCAACTTAGATATAGATATTTTTATTCTTTGAGTCTTATGACTATTGTGGCTATTTGGGACTTAGCAAATTTGCGTATCACTGAACAAAGGCGGTTAAATAGAAATAAAAAAGTTAGATCAATCTTTTGAATACCCGATCGCTTTTAAACTTTTCTAGCTTCTTGCGTCAAAATATAATTTTTGGAAAAAGTGTGCTTAGCAGCCCATAGCTTTTTAAAGGTACCACATCTCGCTGCTTTTGAACTGGTGGGGATCTAGTTACTATCGGAGTGGTTCGCTTTTCGCGATAAATATCTAATACGAAACTAGAAATTTGGTTCAGCAGTTCGGGGTTTCCCTGCTTGGTATTTATGCTACATACACATACAATTCTTCTTCTAGTTGTGAGCTAGAATAATGCCTTTGCTTTAGATGAGTTCAGCCCCCAGTAAAATATAAACCATTATTTGTATGCTTCACTTATTTAAACAATGCCATTATTTATTGTAAACGATTAATATTGGTTAATTGGAGTTTCACACCCTCACAGCCATGATCGCATTTGCATCGCTATTTCATCATTATTCTACGACAGGTGAATGTACATACATACATATATACAACCATATATAGATCTGGACACAGTGTGGCCTTGTGCTAAATACGATTTGCTTTTATTATTAAAAAGTTTCGTAGATATGTATGTATGCAAATTTGAAAATGTTTATTAAATTATAACTTTGCTTACATTGTTGCAAATAATTGCTCGAAAATCGGAGGTGTGTGCAAATTTACACATGCTGTCTGTCGGCAGTTGCAATATTAACTCAAAACCACTTGCCACAAAAAATATTGATTTTGTATAATGCCGTACATACATACATGCGTACATTTCAGATATAAAAGTCCGCTTCTGATAAGTCGCTCCAAAAGTTGTAGTTGCAACTTTAACAAATTCGCGCATCCATCAAACTATTTCATATTATTCACGAGTTCGAAATTTGTGCGCTCATCGTTCGCTGGCAAAACGAATATTATACCCAGATATTATATACATTAGGGTGGTAAAAAAAAAAGTAAATTCGGAATTGTTTACTTTACCATTTTTTTTCTAGCACCAGCGTTTTATTATGGAAGCCCCCGACTTAACTTATTCAGGGCTACCCTTATATATATTTTAATTTTTTTGTTTAAAATATTTTTTTTTAAATCTTTTTTCTCAATTTTTTACATACGAAGTATACAAATATACATGCCATAAGAAAGGTTTAATCACGTTTACAACGATACCAATTTTTTAAAAAGCCGTTCAAAATTGTTTGAAATATAAGTTTTTAAATTTTTCGAAGACCAGACCTTTGACCCTTTATGGCACCTGTAATATAAGTTTGAACAAAAAAGGTTATATACCATTTAAACAATAGAAAGAGGCGTACTACGTCTTTATTTCTAGTTTTTTAGTTGTAACATAAAATAATAAAAAATAATGTTTTACTAAAGGTCCTTTTTCGATCTTCGAAGGCCCATATATCGATTTCGGAGGCTAACTTCGAAAAGCGGAGAAATTTGTTTTTTACTTACGACTCAATCTCTTAAAAAAATTGGTGTGGTCCAATACCTGGGTAGTGCTGTACAGTGTATCAATATCTTATAAAGAGAAGTGTAAATGTTTTTTATCTAAAACTAATAAAGTGGGAAGGACAAAATTCGAAGATGTGGTTCTTTAGATATTACTCCTTGACATATATCTTTTTCAGAAATAGTATTGTATATTTTTCGAGCTCAAGGCCACATGAAAATCGAAACAAAATTTTTATTTTATTTATTGCCAATTTCCAAGGATATTCAAGGTAAAGTTTTAAAAGGACATTTTCAACACTTATTCGTCCTGGTGCACCAGAAATTAAATTTTTGTTTAAATTCTACAGAATTTTTTCCTTTTAAATGATACCCATATTGACTACAATGCACCAAATCTTTTGAATAATTTTTTTATTCAGCCATATCCTAGAAATTTCAAAAACCTCTAAAATAAATCCTGACGTCAGAGAGAAAAATTAAAATCGCAGTTATGCTATATTTGGCTCCTAGTTTTGTGGATATGTTATTAATCTTTCCGTATGTTTTATAAATTTTTGGTTTTTGTCGCTCGGTCAAATCAGATATTTACAATCTTATGACAGTAATTCATCAAATATGACAGAATTCTCGAATATTTTTAAAACAAACTGATAGCATAACGCACTCCATGTGCCTTATCAAATTCATTGCAATTTGCAACGCCAAATATCCAGGGCCATCGGCAACGCCAGCGCCATCGATACACTACGACTTCCAGCGCATGCCAAATCATCATTTATGTCGCAGCTTAAGGAGATATTTTTGACATTTTTATGCGTGGCTGCCTGGTCGGGTACGGCTAAAAATGTGTGTGTAACGTTTAACCAACCAGCTGCCAAAAAGCTTAAGCGAACCTCAGCAATGATGACGTGGCAGCGATTAATTGAAGCTGTCAACAGTAGCATACGCTACCAGCCTCTTAGCCAGTATCATATGTCGCCGATATTTAGTAGTTTTTTTTTTTAGCTATATATTTTTAACCGTATGTGCATCTCGATATCTAAGTAGGTGTGTGTATGCTTAGTTGCGTGCGTTGGCGCAGCGTTTTATTTGGAAAAGCTTGTGTTGAACTATAAATTTTCTTTGGAAGCGCCTAACTAATTTGACGCACATGTTTATGTAAATACAACCTGTAATATGTGTACAGCCCGAGGGTATTATTTATACATATAGGCTTAATATTTCGCTAAGAGTGTTTTGTAATTCCCTCATGTTGATTGGAAAACTTAGCATGTTGTTTTGAATAATTAAATCGAGTTTTTATTTAGTATTCTAATAAAATAAATGATCTGCCAGTTCTTAAAAGAATAACATTTTGCAATAAAAATCTTTGGATGTTTAAAAATCCTTCGTTTGGTGGTACACTTATAGATAGGGTCTTTTAAGCTAGTATTTGTCTAACTTATTTGCAATAGAACTGAAATATCAAATAGTTTTTATTAAGTTTTACATCCCTTTGGTTGGTGCTAAAAGCACTGGTGAGACCATATTTATATGCATAATTAGATTTCTTTTAGAAACACCAAAACCGTCGACAAACCAACCGCTCTATTGCAGGGTCGGTCTTTAGAAACTGCCCTTCATGAAGTTGCGAGGATTTACATACTGTTACACCTGCATATATAGTCGACCGCGAAAATAAGTCAACGGGTCCTTCTTCGCCGTCAAAAATTTCAACGTGGCTTTCTTCGCTGTCAACTATGTTAATAGTCCATCTTCGTTGAAGTTTGTTTTACGCGTCTTTTTTCGCGGTCAACTTTTGAGCTCGCGCCTTTATTCGTGTCTAGTGACGATTTGTTGTGATTTCGTTTTATTTTTTTTTTGCTTGAAAAAGCACTTTGCTTTTGCTATAAATACAAAGACATAAATATACGAGCATTTTGTGCTTGAGAGTTGCAAACTGATTTAAGAAATTTTGATAGAAGAAAATTTCTTTTCCATTTCTTGAGCGTCATTTTATATGAATTTTTCATTTTTCTTGCGAGATCTTAAAAGTTTAACTGCGAGTGAAAACATTGTCCTAAAAATATGCAATGCATGCTCACTTACTGTTGTTTTTTACACATTACAGCCTAAAAGAGTTTACCGCTGAGATGTACTTAACAAGGATTCGAAGATTTAATTTGCCAACTTCGAATTCGTTCCACCAAAATGAGTTACATAATAAAAATAAAAGTTCAGTTAATTTTTTCGGTATTATAAATATTACAAAATTAGGCAATCGTGAAAAATCACCATTTCCGTCGAAAACCAGAAACCAGAAATCGAGGAAAATGAAAATTAAAACTCTTGTTTAACATTTTTATTACATTTGAAAGTTGAGCGCATCTTGTATTTATACAAACAAATTTTTAATAAACAAGTGATTTTTAAGCAAAAAACATACACAAATTAACGAGTACCGTTTATTTTTTCATTATCCAATGCGTGTATCATTATTTCGATTCATTTCTATTTCCTTCCATACTGCAGAAATTTGTATCACTTTTTATATTAGCCTAGGTCACCGTATTAGTATTCTCCTTCGTGTTCGTGCTCGTCTTCTCATTATCTCCGTCTCCGGATTTGTGCATCAGTTAGCTATGACCTCTGAAACAGCTGAAAACCCTGCTAAATATAGTTAAAAAATAAACAAATCTCTTGCGTCTGATATTGTAATACCTACATATTCCATGTGCCTGAAATATTGTTCAGAAATAAAGCGTTTTTAAACCCATTTAATTTGATACCCTTATTTTTATTAATTGCTTTAACATATTAAATAATTTGAGTTTACCTTTTTAAACAGGTGGCAACCCTCTTCGATATTCTAAATATTTAAACTAGGGATATCATACCTCCTTCGTTTCACGTCATATTTTAATATTTCATTTAACTTATGCATACTTTAATCAAATTCTAATTGTAAACAGGTGGCAACCCTATTCAAAATATTTTTAAACAAAACCTTGTTAAACCTTTTTCGACTGACATACATATTGCGATATTTATTTAAATTGTATATCTAATTCCCTTAATTCAAGTTTAATTTAATTTCTGAAACATATGGCAACACTTTTAAATAAAGTGAAGAAAAAACATTTACTTTACTTTACTTTAGTAATTCATTTGACTTATTAAATAATTTGCGTTTAACTTTTTACCCTCTTTAATGTTATAAATCAGTGCCGGCCGCACTAATACTAAAACATCTGCATAAGTTTGTTTGCCAAGCGCGTTAGAAGCGAAAGCATAACTTCGTGCATACACATCGTTACCGTTGGTGTGGAAACACGAACGAAAAACTACATAATGTGCAAGTTTCGGCCTGTAATTGTTATAGATGCTGAAACCAAATTTTTCTTAATATTCCTTTGTTTAACGCTAATATTTCAATATTTCATATAATTTAATTTAATTCGACTTTTAACCAAAACCTCGTTAAACCTTTTTCATCTTACACTTGTATTGTGATACATATTTAAATGATCTAATACTCTTAATTCAATCCGAATTTAATTATAAAATCAGGTGGCAAGACGCCTACGTGCTGTTTGGAAATAAAGTTTCTTCAAAGCAGTTTTGATTTATATTCAAATTGTAGTAATTCATTTAACCTATTGTTTATATTGAATCTAACTTTGTATTTCAAACCACAACCTCTTTCGTCTGACATCCATATCAGGATATACATTTCAATCTTCTGCCTTCATTTAAGCTGCACTTGCTTTTTGAAACGGGTGGCAACCCTCCTACATACAATTAAGAAATAACGCGTTTTAAAACCCATTTCGATCGATACTCATACTGTAATTGTTGACTTAACTTAAAAGTAATTTGAATTTAATTTTTTTATCAGGTGGCAACTCTTTTTGCAAAAATAAGAAGTTATTGCACATACACAGGCCAATCCCTTTAATTTTATGCCTCATTTTGTAAAATCGAACAAACGGTACAGATCTGATGTGGCGAAAAAGTTTTCGCGTATTATGCATTCAAATGTACATATGTACATACATAGATTACTAAAAGAAAAACAGATCCACATTAACTGCAACCAGCATATGCTGCGATTAGGCTATAAATATTGCGACATCTGTTACTCAAAAGCCGAAATACCTACATGCACACACATACTTTTTGTCTCCTTCTCTCACTTCCAGCGCATGCACGTGTTTGCAAAATGATGACGAACTGATTTTGTACGGAATATCATTTATGCCCATATATTTGAATAAAATAAATATGCTTATACGTCCTATATACCAAACGGAAAGAAAAAACTGGAGTTTTTGATTAAGAAAAACAAAAGCAAAATCATTAGAGCGGTTTTCGAAAATTTTGGTAATGAAAAAAATTTGCTAATTTTTTCAACAATTTTTAATCTTAAAAATCTCAAGATTTGCTGAATCTCTATATAGAAATTGTACAGGATAATATTTCTACTGTTCCAAAGAACCGATATCCCAAAAATGAAAGCTATATCTGCAAATAATTAGTTGCTAGAGCAGTTTAAAGACTCAAAATTGACCCCAAAATAAGCCAATATCTACCGTTGTTTCTACGACTGACACCGAATTGGTTACTTACAGAAAAGTGACTAAAAGTGACTTTGAAATCTCTTCATTAGTTCTCGTGCAATAAGCGTTTTCGTGAAGCTCTAAAAATTACCACTACAACATTTGAGCAATATCCTTCATTTCGAAACGTAAGACGCATTCTACATCAATATATTCCGACGAATTGATAACCTCCTCTTTTTTTTTGAAGTCGGTTAAAAATGCTTGAGTTATTTGTTAATTTTATGTAAATATAGTGCAATTTGGGAAACTGTACATAAAACTTGTATAAATTTATTTTAAAGTTAATATGCACTGAAGCGAATTTTCAGTATTTTCTGCTAATATATGTAGATATCTTGCGAAGTGAGCGCCTTGATTGTCCCAAGATGCGTAGTTCTAGTATAGTTAGTTAGCTTAGTTTTCCACACTAAAATAGTATATGGAATCGATAATGTCTTGAAAAACTTTACCCTTTAATAAAATTCGTTAAATATTTCACGAAATAAGAAAGCGTCATATGTATGGCTTACCCGAAGTGCTTACATGATTGAGGCTGGTTCTGCTCCCCGTACTTCTGTACCTGTTTTTTTTATTACCGCTTATACAGAAATGCTTGAAGGAGCTTATACAGAAATGCTTGAAGGAGCTCCGCTCAGCTTGAACTTTTGTGCTTCATTCTGTGTAAAACTAAGCTGGCTTTTTTTAACAAGATAGCAAAAATTACCCAGCCCAGACTGCCTTTTTCACGAAACGAAAGCTAATATGTTGATACTCGTATCGATACACATATTTATAAACAAGCCATTTTATTTTGCTATGATGTCAAATTATCCAATGCCTCTACCTTTGAAAGATATATGCAGAATATTTAAAATCAAAGTCTTATTAGTGCTAATGACACACACATACATATTCACAAACATTGTTTTTTTTCCATTTCTTTGGTCCAATATTTAATCTATTAAATACTAAAGAAACTCGAACAGAATTCAGACATATTTCATTTTAATGATCACAGCAGACATGATGACCCACACAGAAACACTGTCATACGCACTCCATTAAAGCGTCGTTAGTTTGCCGTTTTTAGTCATTTTTTCCTCATTAATGGCAAACCTTCTGCCACAGAAGTGTGAATTATTTAATTGAAAATGGTAATAATTATTAAAAAAAATATTTATGTGCTTAAATATGTTTACAACATCTTTTTATGCTTGAAATTTACAACTTCTTTCACACAGCTGAATATGTCCGCAACGCTACGCGGCGATAGCAATCACTTGTGCGCACGCGATTACATAATTTTGTCAGCTAAAAAAGGCGAATACATACTTAAGACACAGTTACATTCCTGCGCGCTGGCCAATTTTGTGGCAACAGAAATGCAGGAAATAGATAATTATGTATTTAGTTGGATGAAAAGTGAAATGTTGCTCATACGCCAGAGCGACCACTAGGCCAGTTGCCCACTAGCCCACACCGCAGGCACCAGCCGCTCACCGCTCCTTATGTGAACATATGATTACGCTACGTCAGACATAGAGCCATAGATAGCACCAGTGCCCGCCAAAGCACGAGCAGGTATCATCTTCGCCTAATGCGTGCAATAAACAAATAACTCAATCAGCCATAAATTTTAATGTGAAAGTGTGTAACAAATGCACCTAGAAGCATGTATGCGGGTACATAAATTGGACGCTGTTCGTGGCAAAAATACGAAATAGAAATAAAATTAAGAAAAACATTTCTTTTTGCGTACGCAACTGTCCGCGCCGCTTTTGGCTTCCTGAACATGAAGAGGCGCCTTGTGACAAAAGCGGCTGGGGAATGCTTGCCAAATACAGATGCGGCCACGTCAGCTGGCAGTGTTGGCTAACAAATGTCGATTGTGCCGCTAAACAAACAAATGTCTACATACAGTACATACATACATACAGTTGCACAAATGACCGGTGGACAATTTGCTGCTGGTTGCTGGTAGTAAGTAGCCGACGGCTATCGGCCAGCAGCACATAAATATTTGCAAAGTGCAGGTGGACAATTAGCTAATCCATTAGACTGGTGTGATGTACATACACATGTATGTACCTATGTATGTGTGTGCTTTTGAGGAAATGCTGCTAACACGGGTGTAACTTTCTCAAAATCAGACGCATAACAGAAGACTTAAGCCGCGAACTCGCACAGCTGTCAAATGCATTAAAGTGCATTCAAATGGTGAATTGGCGAACAAGATATGAGGGTTATTATAGATGTTATTAAGCGGATAGTGTGAGTCGAAACACAATGATAATCGCAATTAAGAGAAAACGAATGAAAGTATGTAACAACACAACAATTACAAGCTGCACGTCGCATTAAGTGGCAAAGCAGTGAAGCCTCTGGAAAATGCGTTTTTGGCGCGACAGCAGACAAACAATGGCTAAGACACAATAATACGGCACTGAAAAAAACAAAAAAAGAATATTTATATATAAATAAAGGTGTAAAATATTGCAATGCAAACAAATATTTCGCAAAAATTCCCTTCTTTTATTGTTGCCTCAAGAATTTCTCACTCACTAACTGGCAAACATAACAAACAGGCATTCTTCGTTTGCATTTTTCACATGCGTTCATGGCTAATACTTCTAGTTACACTAGCAACTGTTTGCCGCCAATTTTGTAGACGTCAACATCTTGTCAACGGTTAAGCGCTTTTTCATTGTTTGCGCAAATTTTTAAAAGCGCTTGCATTTAACAGTTCTTTTTTTGTAAGCGCCGACGCGGCAGGTTTTAGGACAGCATGTCACAATATTTACAACAAATCCATACATGTACCTACATTCATACATAAGTATGTACATTTGCATGTAAGTATCTACTTATGCTGTTACTTAAGTAGTTGTAATTATGTTGTTTACGCTTGTGCATGCTTTTAAACGCTACATAGAATCAAGTCAAGTAAATCAGCAACACCAACAATAATGCATAGTAAATTACCCGACCTAGCATGACAATTTAATTTGAGTAAGTGTAAGTTGTTACGAGAAGACAATTGTATTGTTGCATTTGGAAAAAATTTATTGTGGCACAAGGCTGAATTGCGTAAACTTCTATTGCAGCTGCGGCATAAGACCAACAGGGACAAATTTAAAGACTTTGAAAGTTTGTAATTTTAAGAAGTATCTTGTCAACTGAAATGTTTTATGTTCATTTCGAAAGATAAAAGAGACTCCTAAGATACTTACGAGTACTTAAATAGGACGGTCATAAATTATTTCGCAAGAAAGCCGATGGTCAAAGAGACAAACATTAATAAAATCACAGATGGAGTTACCAATCCATTCCGGTGTTAAGAGCTGAAAAGGGTACAATTAGTTTTATGAAAGTATAAACTTGATAATTCTCATATTTCTACCTGTGAGATCTCTGCACGGCTCTGTAAAAATGGTTTGCCATGCACGTGTATTCCCCTGCTGATTAGAGCTGGGCAATGGCATAAAAAGTGTTTGACATCAAATTCTTTGTCAATGTTCTTGCAGCAGCTGAGTAGTAGAAAATTCTCACTATCATTTCTACTTTGTATTTCTTATAGAAATTGATTGAGGGTATACTCGTAAAATAGTAGATACCGCTTCGTACCGTATGGCCGACATTAAAAGGATAGACTTATAGTCTGTGGTTTTATGGATTAACGAGCCGGCTTCTTGAACCCTTTTTTCCGTGAGAACGGCCACATCTTGAATCATGAGATCTAGCGAAGGTAGATGTAAGATCGCACTCGGGACTTCTGTGGGAATCTGGAGGTGGCGGCGAACAGAAGATACAACAAGTTTTCAAGTTTGTCCAAAAAACTGCTGTCTTTTTCAACGTTGCTCCCGGTCCAAGGTATTAGCTAAAATATCTGGTCGCAAACTAGTTCTTAATGATAACGCTATGGATCTAAAATATCTAAGCCGGCCTAACCTAGCCTAACCTCACCTTGGCATATAAACGGAGGGACCTACAAATTTGAGGTGCCTCTGAATAGCAGACGAGTTTTTTTTTGAGCTGGTTTAAAAAGTTTTAATTACTACTAAACAATGTTTAATTTATTTGAGTAATTTTGTTTTTCTAATTTAATAACCGCTATGATTTAGTATGCACTTTTAAAAAATTGCAAAAAGAGTCGACTTGTGCCCACCTGTCTGCCATGCTGACAGCTGACAAGCGACCCGAGCCAAAAGATTAGAATAAACCAACCAAGAATGATTGCGCAATCTGCGCTGCCAAATATTTAAATGGTCAGCAGCTAATCATCTGTCGCATATGTATGCAGGTGTAGCTATCTCGCTCACACTAATGCCACCATACTCGCAAGTATAAAAAATGTACTTTTTGATTGCATTTGTCACTTTAGCATTTTATACGCTGCTGTTTTGTCCATTTTTCACGCAACAAAGCTACGAGTACCTTGTTTCTTCGAAATTCTGGCGGTTCATATTATTAATTTCAAGATTTTTCGTTTAGCCAACAGCTACGTTGAAATATTTTGACATTTTTTAAGCAATTCTAAGCAAATGTTTTAACGGCTTTCGAGCAGCTTTTCAGCGATTTCAAATGATTATTAGCACACACATGCACGCGGGGGGCTATTAAATAAGTATAAACATGTATTTTAGTACAGGTGTGCGTAAAGAAATAAAACTCAGTTAATCGGTCAGTCAGCCAGTCAGCCATCCGGTTGGCCAGTCATTTTGTCTGCTGGCTGCCACACACGCACTCACTTACAGGAAAGGCAATTAACCATTAATTTATCGGCGCAAATCGAGCGCAAAACGCATGCGCATGCGTACATATGTATGTAGCTCAGCTAGCTGCCATACTTATTATAGTACGGCAATTTTTTCTCAACAATTTAATAGCGCTACTCTCGCCCGCGTTTACTTTAAAGGAGTCAGTGCTTGCATGCATGTTGGCATGCATATATGTATTTTTGTATTTTTGTCTGTCTTTGGGGTGATTTTGTAAGATTTTCTCTAAAAATCGCCTGTTGTTAATCGCCTATTCATTCAATGTCGTACAAAACGTTAGCGATACCGCCGAACAAGGCGTGGCTACTTGGCATGATGACGGTGGTAGAATTTGCTTGTTGCCGCCTGCCAGCTTACAGCTTAATATGTATGTACATTTGAGTATAGTTGGACCTAACTGGACACGTCCCGTGATCTTTAAAGTGATTTGAAGTATTTAACAGTATTTGATTTGATTTGATTCGAATTTTTTTAAGCGTAACAAATTCGTTGACAGGCCAAGCAGTTGGTGCTTTATTGGCTGATAGAATGCAAGAAAAGACATGGTAAATGGCAAAAAAAAAAGAAATATTTGCAAAAAGGCTTGCCAGTTAGTAGCAGAAAATGTGTCGAGTTGCGCCATTATCGTATACGCAGGCATAAATGCACTCACCCAGTGAGCAATCAATAATGATAATTAGATAATTACTTCAAAGTGTTTTGTATATAATACAAAGCAGTGATTTCAAATGTAAGACATAATTTCATACATTTCTAAAAATTCTTATTTTACGAGTATTTGATTTTGTATCTTTGGCAAAAATAAGAATATAATAAATTGTTGAACACTGGGCGTAGCGGCGCACACTTATTCCTACTTTTCTCTACCTATTTCTACCAAACTTGGTGCAGTTGTTGACCTTGATATGACATGGCAAAAAGTTGAACATTTTTGAAATCGGACAATAACCATGCCCCCATCGAAATCTGCGAAAAATCAGGTACCACTGAAGCTATGTATATTAATCAAAATTTATGCTTGAAATAATCCCTTAGCAAGAAATACGAATATCAAATTTTTGAAAAATGGGCGTGACACCGCCCGCTTATGATTAAATACGTTTATCTCGGGACATTTTTTCCAATTTCCATCAAACTCGGTGTGCTTATTGTAGTTGACACAAAAAATTCATTGTGTTGAAAATATTTGAAATTGGACTAAAACTACGTTCATTCTTCATATAACGGTAAATTTAAGAAATCCGAAAACTTTGATATTTCGATATTTTACAAAGGGCGTGGCACCGCCCACTTATGATTACATACGATTTTGTAGGTAACCACTTTATCGATTTCTATCAAACACCGTTAAATTATTTCATTTACCCCTCTATTCTAACAGAGTGGTGACAGGTAATAAGATCAACGGAAATAAGGTCAATTGACTTTATTTCCCACCCTGGTGCGAAATAAAGTCAATTGACATTATTACCATTTTAAAAACGAAATAAAATAAATTGACATTATTTCTCTTTCAAACATTAAATTTGCTTAGCTTCGCGGTTGCCCGCGTCAACCCCACGCGACCGGCGCGCACACCACGTCACGCTACGCCGCGGCCCCCGGCCCCCCTTCCCCTTCTCCCGACGTGCTGTAACGCAGGTAGATTTATTTTTTGTATACGTTGAAATAAAATTTTTATATATTTTAAACATCGAGGGCTTATATTCAATAATACCCCCTATATGCACACTTTTCACAAAGATGAGATTCTGATATAAAAATCCACCTAAGCTTTAACTGTCATCAGTGATATAATTGCTACCTTATATAACGACAGGTAATAAGTCCCAGATGGTTTCTAAAATCACAAATTAGTTTTTGTGCAAATTGCAGATAGGGGGTATTAATGAATTCAAGCCCTCGATATATCACATTTTTATATTTGTAAGTTATTGGAAGCAGGGATGCCAACTTGGCTCAAACCGTGCCATTTGTTCCTATTTTACTTCAAATGGCACTTAATTTTTCAATTTGGCACAAAATGCCAAAATGGCACTTTTGTAAAAAAAATTACATTTGTGAAATCCTTTGCGTGCACTTCTTTTTCTCAACTAAAATTTTCTAATTTATAAAGGCTATTCAACTGGTTTATCTTATTTTATCACTGCACTTTTGATTTGAAAATGTGGCTTTATTTTATTGCTAAATGTGAATGATTAAAAGGAATTACACCTTTTTTGGCACTTTTATTTTTCTATTTGGCACTTTTTTTATCCTCAATATGGCACCTCATAACTAAGGAGAGTTGGCATCCCTGATTGGAAGATTTCTGCTGTGTTTTGAGGAACAACTTGTCTGCAGTAAAAAAGCATATAATTTGTGTTTCAAAAGTGTGTGAAAACCAATCAATTAACTTATATGATCTCGGTTCCGATATTAAATAATCAATAATTGTTTATACCCGCATTTTGGCACATTGGCTCCTTAGCTGCTTTTAAATGACTGCTGGCGGAGACATGAATACAGTGTAAGAAAATTCTTTTTCTATAATTGTTTCCATGTAGAAAGGTTGGGTTCTTTTTCACCTTAGACATTCCGAATTCGTTCAAAATATGCTAATCTAAAACACAGAATTCCTTCAGTGCTCCTCCGGGGTTTTGGACATGGACTGTTTCTTCAATTTAATAGTGTTCGCTTTATTTTTGTAGAAACGAAAAATGTTTTGCAAGTTATGTATCATTTCTCCACTCTTTCTTCAAATATTTGCTGTATTCCAGCTGTGCGCAGGCGTTTAGTTTTTCGCATCGTGTTTTTACATATTCGTAATTTAAATTTTTTTTAATAGAATCAATTGGTGGTAGTTCATGATTGTGTGTGGATTAATATCACAACACTGAGGATTTGGCAAAAGCCTTTTTCATCTATTAAAAAACAACACTTACGGGGCAATGTTTATTGCAAGAACAACATTTTTTTCTATGAATCGACATACTTTAAGCATTGTTGACGCTATTTACATTTGAATGAGGAAATAGCGTCAATGACTTTATTTCCAAATTTTTGTTGACTTTATTTCGCTTTGGTGCGAAATAAAGTCAATTGACCTTATTTCCATTGACCTTATTACCTGTCACCAACAGAGTCACAAACTTTAGTTTATCACTGTTGTAATTTCTAGTGCGCCGAGAAATGTGTCACAAAAAATTCGATTTTGAGTGCTAGAAAAATACACAAAAATTTAAAAATTTGTATTGTAGCGGCATATTTTTTGCAGCGGCAAGCTTTGAGGCGCAGTAGAAATCACAGCAGTGATGAGCTAAAGTTTGTGACTTTGTTAGAATACGGCTGTTAATCTTAAACTAGTTATGCCCACATTACAGCATAAATTACTTGATTTCGATCAAATTACTTAACATAAATGAAGCACGTTCACATTTTATTTCATAATTTCTATAGATATGTGTACGTACGCGAGTGTGGTTTGTACTTGACTTAAAAAAAAGGTTGCATTTGTTTAAATTTCCTCAACAGTGGTGGCTAAAATAAATGAAAAATCTTTTTTTCTTCATTTGTTTCTTGATTTGTGATAAATTATTTCATTTTTACCTTATTATGGTGTTCTGGGCGGTTATGCCTTAAGGGCTAGACCCATAACTCTGCCACTAATGGTATAGACACAAATCACCTTATGCCTAGTTTACAATAACTTAACTTGATATTTAGTGCAGGTGCGCTATATACTCTTACAACACAAAACCATTTGGCGTTCGGAGTCAACGTAAAATTGTAGGCCCCTCCATTTATATTATAACATCAGGACGCAAGCCACAAATTGGAGGAGAAGCTCGGCCAAATGTCTAGCAAAAGTGTAATAGCCAAAATACTATCGAGTCCTTATTAGCAAACAAATTTCTTTTGATGCAGAAATGCTTCTAAAGCACGTACACCCGCGGCAATAAGTAGTGGCACAGAGAATTTTTCACAATATATACAATAATTTTTATTTTAAGAGTTTTCCGCAAATTTTTTTATATAAAACAACAAAAAAAATATAATAATTTCATTTCTAAACTCCGTGCAAAACTCAGGAAATTATTTTAGAACATGTGTGAAACTTTAGTATAATAAAGTGCAAGTTTAAAGTAGGCTTTAGCAGGCTAAAGTGGGGCTTACCGTTGATATTTGGTAATTTTTTTCCACGAATTTTATTTCATACAAAAAAAAAATCAATACTTTGCATGAGATTTGAAAGAGATTCTCAACTAAAATTGAATGGGCTACAAAACTGTATTTTCAAAAAAATTCTAAAAATTCTGATTAAAAGTTGCAAATTTGTATGAAAATTTATTAAATTTTCCTGCGTTTAGAAATTATATTTTTATATCTTTTGTGGTAGTATGAGCCAGTTTTTTTTTTTTAAATTAGCGGAAAAAATTACAAAAAATTGTATATATTGTAAATATTATTTTGACGCGAGTGTAAATGCATTTCTGCAACAAAAAGAAAATTTTGTATTTTGTATTTCTTTTTTTGGGTCTTGTATTTTGGATTTTTAATTTGCATTTCGTATTTTCTGTTTTGTGTTTTGCGTTATGTATTTTTGTTTTTATAGTTTGTATTTTGCTTTTCGTATTTTGTGTTTTGTATTTTAGCTTTTGTATTTTTTGTTTTGTGTTTTGCATTTCGTATTTTGGTTTTTGTATTTTAGATTTTGCATTTTAGTTTTTGTAACTGGTATTTTGCATTCTGTATTTGGTATTTGGAATTTCGCATTTCATATTTTGTTAATTTTTGTGCGTATCTTATATTTAAAATTTTAAAATTTTGCTTTGTATTTTGATTTGATTTTTGTATTTTGTATTTATGTTTTGTGTTTTGCGATTTTTATTCTGTATTTTGCATTTAGTATTTTGTGTTTTGCATTTTATATTTTCTGTTTTGTGTTTTGGTTTTCACAGTTTTCATTTTCTATTTGTTATGAGATCCCCACAGACTCCGTATCAAAGAAGAACCCTTTAAGGTCCCTAAAGTTTTGGCTTCATTTATGTTTAGAACTCAATTTACATGTTGTTCATTTCCGAACTTAAACGACCATATTGTTCGCTGGGTTTATGCTAACCACTGAGGGTACTTTTGCTCCAATTTGCGTACACGCTCCTCTAAGCCCCGTAGCTAAGCCAATCTGCCACTAGGCTTTAACTGCAAATTGCTTGAACTATTTTTCACATTTCATGTGTGCCAACAGCAAAGTGCCTACACGCACCTAATTGAAAGCTTTCAATTTTTCCTAACAATGTTTTCTTTCATTTGTGTACATATATTCATTCGATAAAAATGTTGCACAAAGAAACGAGCACCTATGTACATAGTATTTTTTCGCAATTTTTCAAATTTTTATTCGTCCAATTTTATGTTGTTTTGTGTTACTCTTTCGCTTGTTAACATGTATGAATGTACAATACATTCAATTATTCTCTTGAGTGCGTTTGTACAACAAAACATCGCATAGTTTGGCATCCAAGCTAATTGCCTACGCATGTTCTGCAGCCGCGCATGTGCTACTGCTTGGGTGGTGTTGGGGCGGGCGCTGACGATTGCACCCCTTCTACCTGTTGCTGTTATGGTTACAGATTTTTTTTATAGTCTTCGCGTATGTTCTTACTTTTTACAACGCTTTTATCAACTTGTTACATTTTTTATTTGTGCATTGCCTTTAGGTTTTACGCTAAATTTGGTCACTGCAATTTGCCCATTAATGTGATTTTCTGTCACACAGCATTTCGCAATTATTGGTGCGTTTCGAACACAAAAAAGGTTTGACAAAAATAATGTCACTGCACTGTCAAGTTTTTACTAAACAGCTAATTGAAAATTCTACGCACGGGTGAGTGATTTTACGACCGCTCTAAATAAAATCTAGTTTATATACCTTTTTGAAAGTTGATTTCAATAAAATTATACTTAAACCAAATTTTATTTTCCGTGCTATTGAAAACACTAAGAATATCAGCTAGATAATTTAAAAGGGGCGAGGGTAATAGAATTCATGATTTGCAAGGAAAAAATACGCGTTGATAAAAAGTCATAAAATGTGCTTTAGTGTTAGAATATGGTTTGCTGATTATTGCTTTCGGTAGGCTTCATTTTTATGAACAAAAAATTCAATGCTTTTGATATCAATAATGCTCCTAGGCTAGGAAGGTCCACAGTGATTAAAGACGAAAAAAGTCAAAAGTCACTGGCCCCGAAAGACTATACATATGCATGTTGACGCTAAACCACTTGGGTCCGGCGGGAGTAAAATACTCAAACTTTTTCTTTAGCCGCTCTTACCATGCCTGGCATTTGGAAGTTTGGGACAGTGGTCCGATTACTAAAATCCGAAAAATCGACCGATAACTCTTCTTTTCCCAGAAGTGAAGACCTTTGGGATCTTACTACTTCCTTATTTCTCCCCCGCTAAGTGTCAACATGACGTCTATATCTTGCAGCTTACCCAGTCAACGGACGGAGCTTCACAGTTGAGTGCAATAAGGCCCGCAGAAATAACGCCATGGGCTTTTTTCATTGCAAGTATAATTTATAGGTCCGACAAAAACCCACTAAAACCCCGAAAAATTCAATGGGGCGACCAATAAAAAATCGTTAGTATTAAAAAATTGTTGAATAAACAATTGGGTATTATTATTGAAAGTGTCCTGAAGAGAACCAGAGTTTCCTGATCGAAAAAGATCGATTTTCAAGAATTCTATACCTTTTCTATGACAAATTTTATTTTTCCCATATCAAAATACATAGAAAACAAAAAAAATAATAAAATAGAGTTAAAATCATTTCTGAGCCCTAATTATAACCAATTTACTGAGGGAAAAAAGATTAAAATCAAATAGAAACGTAATTGATCTTAATATAAACGTCAACGAAAGTACTGTATATTGGTAAATATTCAGTTTAATTACGCGCATATTAAAATTACCGCGTTTGTACTGAAAAAGCATCCGTGTAGTGAATAATAAAGACAAAAACTAAAAAAAAATATTTAATTTGCATGTTGCCTGCAGTGGAATTCGAACCCTGATCATCTCTGGGTATCAACAAATTGTGGCAAGCATCTTTTCGCGCTCAGCTACACACAGGCAAATAAATTTGCTTTCAAATGTTGAATTTCCATCAACACCACATCACGCGATTTGTACGGATATACATATACTATGTATGCATGAGTATGTTTTCACCGCTCTCAGAGCGGCGCTCTGCATGCTTGGGGTGTATCGCTTACATATACATACTCAGATGTGAACAGTTAAATACGTGCGTAATAAATTTTGTATGAAAATATTATTTTTAAATACGAACATTTTTAAACGATAATCAAATATAAAGTATTCATTTTTACTATGCAAGAGTTATCTTCTAGTGGCACCGGGCACGATATTTTTCAATACATCGGAGGGCATACATCGATTTGCAAAGGATTTCACATATAATATGTTATGAGCAAAATTGTACAAAATTTCAAATTAATCGCTGTAACAGAGCTAATTATGCGTCTAACGGATGTTTTATTGAGCCATTTAAATTTTTTGGTCAAAATCGCTGTTTTTTGCATATTTGAAAAACTGAAATGGCGTTTCAATGATCTAGAAGAGTAATTTTTCAAAAAACATCGATAATTGATGCATCGATATTTCGATTATTTATACATCGAGAGAAAAATTTTCGATGCATCAAAGCAAAATTTCAATATTTTCGATCAGCGTTACACTAATAAGACTGTCTCATCCTAATGCTAGGTGCCAAAAAATGATCGGATGTTCTCGATAATCCCGAAAATTTTCCAGCTCAAGAATAAATACTTTTAGAAAATGCCAAGTTATATTTTTCGATATCCACAATATTATCGATGTTTATTGTTCTCAAGGTGGTTAAAGATATTGTTATTGATAATGTAGCCTTTAGTGATTTTGGGATCATAATTGCTATTGTTGTGGATACTTTGCATCATCGATAATTTAAAACTGTGTTTAAGGCATGTATCAGTACTGATTTAGTAAAATAATTTCGGTAGACTGGTTTACTGGTAAAAAAGCACCTATATCAATGAAGTTTGAATTTTTGTTTGTATGTGTGTCTATTATCGATATTGTAATCAATATTTTTATAAACATTAATTCGATATTGCTTTCGAGATCTCATTGATATAAGTATTATCGATATTTCCATTTAAATTGTTAGCGACATCGTTATGAAAGGCTTTTGAAAATGATCGGTATCTATATATTTAAAGTTTGCTCCGCTGGTATCCGCCCTTCGCTTGTATTCGTACTCGCTTTCAACTCTACATATTCCAAAAAAACCGATGGAAATTTATAGTTATTGCGCCTTGGGCGCACGTTTTGTCAATATACACAATGAATTGTCGTGACTTCTAATCAAATTTGTAATAATTTGCTTTCGTTTTTTAGGTTATATACACTGAGGGAAATAATGCATAGTAAACATGAATACTTTATATTTTACTATCGTTTAAAAATGTTCGTATTTAAAAATAATATTTTCATACAAAATTTATTACGCACGTATTTGACTGTTAACATCTGAGTATATATATGAGTGTACATACGCATTCCAAGCATGCAGAGCGCCGCTCTGAGAGCGGTGACAACACACACATTCATACATAGTACATGTTTATCCGTACAAATCACGTGCTGTGGTGTTGATGGATATTCAACATTTGAAAGCAAATTTATATGGCTGGGTGTAGCTGAGTGCGCAAAGATGCTTGCCACAAGTTGTTGATATCCGGAGATGGTCGGGTTCGAATTCCACTGCAGGCAACATGCAAATTAATTTTTTTTTGTTTAGTTTTTGTCTTGATTATTCACTTCACGGATGATTTTTCAGTACGAAACCGGTCATTTTAATATGCGCGTAATTGAATTGAATATTTACCAATTACAGTACTTTCGTTGACGTTTATAGTAAGGTCAATCACGCTTCTATTTGATTTTAATATTTTTTTCCCTCAGTGTACTCTCGAATAACTTACTCATTGCTTACTCATTAACTATACAATTCTGGTTTAAATGAATTTGCAATGCAAACGGGGCTGATTTGTTTTAGTCTCACTCATTCATACATACTTATGTATGCATGTATTTCACTGCATACACTCTGTATAGCGAACTATTTCCGTTTCCTTCCTCTCATTCGTTTGCATTTTATGTAGGTTTCGGTTTCTCTTGAGCTTAATTAGGTTATGTGCGCGCCTTTAGCTGCAAACTTACTCAATGAATGGCGTGAGTATCTCGCGGGCCAAATAATTTTGGTCAAGTAAATTCAAGGTTTTAGTCAATGTGCTTTTTGTTTTTATGTTTAGTAACTACGCCCTCGCCACAAACTGAATCGATTAAGAAAGAATATATGTACCAATATTACCAGCTGAGGATAATTGGAACAATAGTTGATTCAGTAACTAGCACATACACATCCATACATACATATGTACATTTTCATTTACATAAAATAACATGCAACTAAATACATGGAAGGTCACACCCTAGAGAAAATTTTACTTGCTAATCAAATAAGCATAACATTTTTAAAAGTATTATAAAAAATTTGCTCCTGTTAATAAAACATTAAATATAAATTCACTCTTAACAAAAAACAATTTGTATATTTTTAGCCAATCGGGTGCTCTATTGATGGAATTTGTAGAATTATCGCAGTAAATCTACAAGAAAAAGTTCCTCCCTTGCAAACCAAAGGTAACGAATTCTTTAAGAGTTTCGGTAACTTGGCCCGGGTTCTGTAACGATTTCTTACGAATTTTAAAAGAAAGTCATATGAAGTAGTTGACGAAATGGTAAAAAAAAATTCTGTACAATTTCTTAAAGGCAATTCCCAAAAAAGTTCTTTACATCGCGGAATTATTATCATTCCTTTGCCGCTTTTCTTCCCTAATTTCGTAAAAGAATCGAAGTGTTCAGAAGATTCGGCGAAAAATCGGAGCGTGTAAATGCTTTCTTTAGGAATTCTTTAAGGAATCTCCACTATTGATAATACTTTGAAAGCATCGTTATTTCGTTTGCTTGGTTAGCTCAGCAAAAAAAATTATTTTTTGAAAATCCCATGATTCGATTAGCGCCACCATTGTCTTCTAGAAAAGCTATTGATGGCTTGCAAAAGGCATCCAAATGTAGTTTGTCGATAGCTATATGTCCCAATATACAAAAAGTGAACCTGCACGGTTGGCCTTCCATCACGTTCCCAGTAAAGACGCTTGTACATACCACAGATTTGATTGAAAGTGAAGGTCACTGCGCAGAAAATAAAATATTAATTTAAATTGGAAAAAGTTCTTAAAGGAGAGTATTTTTTTTTGGATTTGGGAATTAAAAATACAAAGTATTGTTTTGCAATATTTTTCTGTTAACACGATTAGCAAGATTGATATGCATACCAAGAAGACGGAGACATTTTACCAATGACAAATTTGCATGTATAAATTTACTAGCGAAAAATCGATATTTTTCTATGAAATTATTTTTTATAACACCAAAACTATGCGTTTTTATTTTTTCTGTCTGATGTCAGGAGTTTCTTTAAAGGACTTTCAAATTTCAAAAATATGTTTAGTTCAAAACATTATTTAAAAAATTCAGTACAATGTAGATCAATAACATGGATACCAAATGAATGAGAAAATCCTGTAGAATTAAAAAAATTAAGTCTTTTAATTCACAAGGACAAATAGGTATTGCCCTTTTAATTAATTTTATTTTATTTTTTTTTTTGAGCTAATAAAGTAAGATGGAAGAAATTTAAGTATGTGGTAGTGTGTAACTAAAATAATAATAAATTGGCGTTTACACAATATGTTATGGCGTTTTCTTTTATACAAAAAATGTTGCGTTTTCATAGCCCTCACCTTAGTATTTGTGCGAAGAGGGCACTGAGAAGGCAACATTTTTCGGTAGATAAGAAAACGTCATTAGTGTTTTTCCGAGCTTCTCCTTCGATTTGTGGCGTGCGCCTTGATGTTGTCACACAAAGAGCAGGAATTTTTTCATGGCTGAATACACGCGGAGGTTGGCCATTGTCTGCAGTGGGGGCGACCGCTGTTAAAAAAAATTTTATTTTGATTTTTTAATGTTGGTCGGAAACCGGGCTCGAACCCAGGCCCTGCGGAAAGGTAGCGTACATTAGTCTTTAACATAAGTTTTTTCAAAAATACATATTGCAAATTTTCAGGGACATTCAAGGTTAAAATTCGCTTTATGCACCAGAAATTAAAACTTTTGTAATTCTAAAAAATTTTTTCTTTATTCTTACAGCCTTAATGTTTTTCTACATACATTGCATTGAATTTTATAAATAGTCTAAACAATTTTTTAAATTTCAAAGTCCTCTTAAGAAAACTCCTGACATCAGAAGAATAAATCGATTTGAATAAAAATTTCATTATATTTTGAGCAGAATATAATTTGTATTTTTTTCCGTTTTTTGTGTGTTTTTAGAGACTTAACAATATTACCTCGGCATTTTTTTGTGGCTACTCAGATTTTTTCGGAACTTATCGGGCTTGCAGGTGTTTTACTTTTCGGGATTTCTACAGAACTTTTGGAATTTACTTTACGCTTTACTGTGTTTTTTCGTCCCGATTTGGATTACGTCGGGGGATTTTCCAAGTCCAACTTTTCTTAAAGTAAAAATTTTTCAGAAAACTTCTTAACTTTTACTGAATTCTCATAATTGGTATTTGATTGATAAGTGAGTAACTGTTTTATTTTCGCTCGAAGTAACTTGAAATGCAACATCCTTATAACTATAACCTTTTTCCAATCCTAAAGAAATCATTCGGCTATAGGAGATTTTGAAAATAAGTCCTTTTTTCTTTGCGAATATTGAGGACTTTGGGGAAACGTTTTGATTTGAAAGGGATAAAGAAATTGAGAAAACGGTTCAATAAACGTATCAGGCTAAAAGGAGACTACATATGTATGTAAATATGTATGTATGTATGTATATAACCACACAACCAAAACCAAGTTCATGACCTATCTGCCCTACATGAAAGAATTGATGGAAAGAGCCTGAAACCATGCTTAGACGGTTGGATCGAAACTCGACACTAAGGTTGGCGGTAGTAGGTAATTTTGCAGAATAATTGGGCATATCTTTTAACTTCCATCTGCCTAACTACTGAATTGTTTTTCAGGTGGGGAAAATTTTAGTGACTTCAAAAATAGTTGCTCAATGCCAGCGATCTTTTGACGAAATGGCTGAGACATTCGCAGACACAATGTTCAGGTCCACATCATGGAAAATCGCAATGTTGACGAATTTGCACGTCTTAGAACGACAGTGACTCCTAAAAATACATATTACATAGGGATACACTTGACATTCCTCTTCAAACATGCAATCTTTTACTAAATAAAAAATTTACCTTTTCATATTGCCATAAAAATCTGGTCAGCTATAAGACCTAAGGAGATAACACATCCGCATGTTAGCTGCAGACTGCAGTTCTTAGCGGACATTAAAATTAGAAAACCGTTACCGTGTACTTTAGCTGTTTATTAAATCGAATTGACGAATTTAAAAAGTTTTGGCATTCATATTCATTTCCTACCAGGCGGTTACATATATCTATAGTATGTTCAGCGTTGTTCATTTTCCTGTTTTTTTTTACGTATTGTTTTTTGAACAAAATTTTTAGTTTATTAGCCCCCAGCTACTGCCAACAATACCAAAAACGTGTACAAATTATTTCAAACACAAATTATTTGCGGTCATTGCACCAACCGCGAGTTTAACCGAGTTTTTATTGCCATTTTTTTTCATTATTGCGGTAAGGCTGCTATTATTTTGTTAAACGAAAATTCTCACCGACATAAATGCAAATTCCCGGCGAAATGCCTGCAAAGCAATGATAAACGGTATGCAAGCCGCTTTTAACAAATGCTGGTTGTTGTTGCATCAACATTTTGTGTCTAAAGTTTTCCACAGTTTTTTTCTCAGCTTCTATTTGTTCAGCTGTTTGCTTTTGTTTTTGGTTTTTGTTTTTGGTGACGCAACATTTGACCGTCGCCAAGACTGTGTAGGTACATTGCAGTCGTCGTCGCGGTTTTGCGGTGGTTTATGCGGATTTCCGACAAATAAAAGAGGCAATTACAACAAGGCGGCGTGGAAATATGGCTTCTCTTTGGCGTGTGTTTTTTTTTTTTAATTTTTCTATGCATTTCTTGGCCATTGGCAAATTATTGCCAGTTGATTGCTGTAAGTCATGACAATTTATTTTTCTTGTTTGTCGCCTGTGTTGTTGCGCGATAAATAATTACCGCTCGACTTGGGAGTAGTAAATGTGTTCATTTGTGAGTTGGCAGGCAATCAGCTAGGAAGGCGGACGCTATGCCAACAATTTTCAACAACTGCGTACTACAAGAATGCTGGGAATTTAGGTTTAGGAAAGTCAATATACATATCAAAGAAATATTTAGGATATTTTTGTGCTATGAAGTTTACGGTAATTTATTGAGGTGGAAATTTAAAAATCCAAACAACTTCAAGTCGCAATTAATTATGTAAGGTATGAGTGTGATAAAACTACGCATTTATCATTGCCTGTAGCTTACAAGAAAAATGCGGGTGTGTATGCTCCAGACGTGTATATCAACACCTAAAAATGTGTTTATTTATAACGCTTTGATGGGGTTGGGCTCTGTGTGCTCGCTTAATCCTAAAACCATTAGCTCAGCTATATAGAGTAAAATAAATCTGAAAAGCTGCTCATTAATATAAACTAACCAGAATATATTAAGTCCAGCGTTTATCCAAATTTACAGGCTTTCTAAACGAATTCTGCTTCTCGTTTGCCGGTGTAACTAATTAAGCGATTTTGGCCGAGTTCAATAAAGCATGCCAGTCGTTTCCCTTCTGTGTCAACGGACGACTATTAGAAATGGCAAGTGAAGCTTCGTCTTCCTCCACTTGGTCTTTCCATCGCAGATAAGGTCCCTCCTTTCAAAACTACTACCAGCGGGTTCCGACTTGAATGCTTTAAGGCTGGGTAGGGCCAAGCCAGCGGAATCGCTGTATTTTAATCCGCTTCACTATGTCCATATCCTTGTAAAGATATCCTTAAGGTCATAAAAATAAGGCTGCTTTCATTGATGATCATTTCATGCGACTCCCCAACTTAACCGGACAGATTTTTTTGGGGGTTTGAAAAAATATCCTGAACGGTCCAAATTCAGAGGTAATACTGGATGAGATAAAGGTTTGCAGCTCAAGTTAATGTTTTTTGCTACATACGTATGCAGCTTTGTATTATCTTGATGGAAGAGCGACCTTTTTAAATTGAATGCGATTGTTTGGTTTAAAATCAATGTCGAATCTGTCCAATTGCTCTAAGTAGTCACCTCCATGCCCGCCCACAGACGCACGATGTTCAGACAAGACATAAACCACCGTCATTGTGAGGCAATCACCACCTTCACCAGCTCTTTCCTTCATAATGCTGGAGTTTATCCTCATTCGTTACACTTTAAGTGCTTCAAATAAACTCGAAAACCCCGTAGCATAGTACATTTCGACCAGGCCTTAACCGCAGCTTATGCCTATTGGAAAAAGGAGACTACAACTCCGTGGGGTAATTGCCCATAATAAGTACAAGCAAATGAAGGTGAAAAAACAAAATGTAAGAAATTAACCTTGCCGATCATATCATGTTAAAAGTTTTGAACTAATCTGAGCTCTTAACTGCAGTTAAGCTTCTGGTGGTAGTGGGCTATTACTCTGGCGCACTTAAGGTCTGTGTATGAGGGGGGTTAAAGTTTTTCTTATCCGTGGCACTCATCGCCACAAACGCTTTCTGACAGGGTAAAGTATTTGAGTATGATCATAGCCAAGCAGCTATCCTGTAAACCAAATGTAGAGGAGCGGAAAAAAGCATCAACATTTATATGCCATACTTTTGTAAAAACGCCATAGTAAAGAGATTATTAGTAGATTTTCCCCAAAATGGAAACGCCATGCATTGTAACTGAGCCCGTTTCATAGAAAATACAATTAAGGAACTCATGGAGATAGTAAGGCCTTCTACATTATAGAAAAGTGCTTCCGCAATTGCTTTTTACTCCTTTTTCTACTGGGTATCTATTATGACAGTAAATCGCCAACCAGGGCTCTGGGATCGTTTATGTTGTGATTGAAACTGGACTGTGAATGTATGACCTCTCTCTCTCTCGATAGCATCGGATGCCTTCCAAATAAGGCTAATTTTGGTCCTGGGGCACAGTGCGCGAGCGGTGGGAAGTAATCCTGATATAAAAGGGATTGTTATTTTCGCGGGTAGTCGACCGCAGGTGGTCAAAAAAGCGCTAACTTTCTGCTCTGACATGTGTCCATTAGGAACATATTATTAAGAGCATAACACTCTTTCGAATTCCTATTGAAGTAGCTGTTTCAAAGATGATAGGCGGAATCATCTTTATCTCAGCGTTTCCAACTCATCTAGTCTGCTTTTGCAAGACAGAGGTTTAAACCTCGTCCTTGGTGGCCGCTGTGGTGTAGTGGTTAGCAGTGCGGCAAACCTCCGCGTTTATTTCTGCCATCAAAAATAGCTTCTCCAATTTGTGTGATAACCTCACAAATCGGAGGAGAACCTCGGCCAAATGCTAACATATGTGTAAGCACCAATCAATTACAATATTATTAAGGTTTAAACCTATCGGCTAGTATTTCTGCAATGCTGCCGTGGAATTCTCCGCAATCTTCAAAAGGAATTGATAATTCCGCAAAACTAGCCAACTGAAGAATTTTCTACTCTACATAATTTGAATGCACTACTCGCATATAAACTAAGTGGTTGTTTGGAGTCTGATTGACAATCAGAACCAATAAGGGGCATACCTGTTTGTGTATTAAATACACAAATAAATTTAGTACTTGTAAATGTTTAAATACTCAGGCAAAAAAAAACTTAGATAATTAGGAGCTGCTAACTATTGGATAAGGTAAGAAAAGTTGGGTATTTATGATGGTTAAATACTGAAGTAAACAAAGCTTCGTATTTATTTAGCAGTGGCTAATTATTGAAGTAAAAAGGCTCACCTGAACTCACATCAGGACCTCAACTCATCTCACTTCAACTCAGTGATAATTTAATGGTACAATTGTACTCTTTTGGTACATTTTGAATCTCAAAAGTACATTGGTACTACATCGACATTTTTGATACAATTTTGTCAAAATACGGCACTGCGCCAAATTCTATCGAAATATCACTATGTATACTTAAAAATTTGAATGTTTGAGGATGAAAATATTCTAATCATTTTCCACTTCATACAAATAAATGCGTGGTTTTTATTAAAAACGAAATACTTGCTAAAATCAATAAACAGTTTCTGTAATAAATAATATAAACCCTAGAAAAGACTAAATATTTTGCAAAATATTTTCGCATTAAATTAACTCTTTTTTGCAAAGTTTTTGGTTACTTGCACTTAATAATCATACCTACTTGTATGCTTTTGTTGATTGCCTTGATACATTCATTTGTATTAGGAAGTTAGAGTACAACTTCACAAAAGGCTTTTCATGCGTTCAGAATTGTATTCTTAGGGGTTTGATGGCCTTTTTAAATTACTCATGTTCATCGGTGATATTGAGCCTTACTGCATGCTTAACTATCACTCAATGGCCAGTTAGAACTCCCACCAGAAGTGAGAAGTGTAACTTGCTTAGTTTTACGAGCTCCCTGGACCGCCGCCGGTCTACACGTGGCCAGCAGGATTTGGCCACCTTGCATTCCAAGGTCTTTGCCCAGCGCATGCTCTTAGCTGCCTTAACGCCCATCTGTCCAGAAGTAGACCACATGAGGTGAGGGGAGCACCTAGTCCTTGAGCAATTTTAAGGTATTCCCTGCATTGGAAAACGCTACAGTGATCCAGAGGCCTGAACTGTTGCTATTTCACCCTTTCATAGGAATTTTGTTGCTGGGCATGTTTTACTGGAGATTTTAAACGAACGTACCTATAAAGAAATTTACCTAATTTAAAAACTTATATGTTGGTACCTTTTCGGTTTATTTGGTAATTTTTTTTTTGCCATTTGGTACAAAATTAAAAAACGCATTTATCATCCCTGCTTCAACTCACCTAAACTCACCAAGTCTCAGCTAAGCGAATTTCATTTCTTAAAATCCCGAAATAGTCCCAACAACTACGAAATAGTCGCTAGAAATGTGACAGTCCTTAGTATCTCGAAAATCCTGAAATTCCCGAAGTAATTGCGAAAATCACTAATATACTCGAAAATCCCGATATAGTCCCAAAAACCCCGAAATAGTCCCGAAACAGTCCTAAATATCCTGAAATATGTAGTCACGGAAATAGAGAAGTGGACCCAAAGACCCAGGAAACTTCTGAAAATTCGGAAATTCTTTATTTCTATACTGACTAAATAGCAAAAATTTTGTATTTAATCAAGTCACAAGTATTAAGTACTTTATCGAGTATTTTAGGGAAGTACTTTTGCACGCGGAGTTTCGTTAGGTGAAACTAGCTAAATACTATTCTAGTTAGTATTTATTGATGTGAAAATAAGTAAATACAACACATTTACTTTAAGTATTTAGCGCACTTGAAGTATTTACATAAATATTACCATACTCCGTACTTAGTAACATCCAAAATATTTAAGTAAATAGTACTTTGGCATTTACTGCAACATAAATACTTAAATAATTTTGTACTTTATTAGTACTTAGTATTTGGTAAATACGATTTTACTCATCACTGATCAGTACCAATAAATTGAATATTTTACACATGGCTTCTAATCCATATTTAATGGACCTACTTCATATTGCATTTGAAATCTGACTCTCGTAGAGGTGTGGTAGTGGGCCTATAAATACCATATTTCTTATTCCTATGGAAAGGAAATTGCTACAGCTTCGCGTATTGTTACTTAACGAAAGACTTCAGATGCGAACTTCCAAAAATTATAAAGCTTGTACTTCCAAAGGGTATAAAAGATACGTACTTTCACATTCAGCTAATTTAATAAACTAAAATTTCATTTGATAAACCACATAATTTACGCCTCTTTTGTGCCTGGATTACCTACGAAGCACACATATGTATATACTTTCCTCCTTTCATACCCACATGCATATGTATATCTATCCACATTGCCTGCCTGCCACTGGCTCGTGGCAAAGACTAAGATATATTGTCAGCACTTAATCTTTTGCGTAAATCGCCCACTCCCCACGCATATTGGCCATTTTTCATCCTCTACTTTACGGCTCGTGCATAAATCAATAAAAAGTAATTGATAAATATCACTTCGAACAGGCGGAAAGACTAAAGCGAATGCTAGCGCTAAATGAAATGCAACGACCCCCGCAGCAGTGCATGTAATGGCGAAAACAAGGCGGCTGGCAAAAGTTTATCACATCCTTCAAACAATTCGAATGCATTTGCATAACATAAATCACCTTTTACATCTTGGCTCGTCGGCTGCCTGAGAGAGAGAGCGAGCTATGTACATAAAAGTGCCGGTCGCAGTGCTTTGTGCGTCAACAGAAGAAGAAAAGTGGTGCAGAAATGGGGAGTTGATCGAAATTGGCTGAGGGAATTAGAGGCTTAGTTGCCGTGGTTGCGAGTGCCAATGCGTCTGCGTGGATTGGCGCGCATTTGCTTGTTACCGCTGATGTTATCGCTGAGCTGGGGCAGCCAAAGCATACACGCACACACACACACACACACACATACACATACACTTGCAATTCGGCAAATATCAAAGCGGCAGGCGTAGTATCGAAGATGGCCTGCAGAAATTGTAGTGTTAGACCAGCCCATTTATATACGATTCCGGACAGCCACAACCAACCAGAGCCAGCAGCTAAGACTTCAATCGCAGCTGAGCCTACAATTTAGCTGCAGCATTTGCAACTGCTCCAGCTTTAGCGTTAGCGCTATAAGTATTGCTCCTGGCAAGCATTGGGCTGGCTGTGCGACGCACTGAGTGGGGTTGGTTTCGCACGCGCACGCGCACAGGTACGCATATTTGCATAATCACCGCAAAGGTGATAAATCAAATTTAAAGCAGTTTTTCTTTCTCATACGCCTTCTGTCGTGGGTATCTCCTTCGTCCCCCTCTTCCTTGCTGCTCCCAGCGTTCCTTGCTTTCGCGCACTGAATATTAATGCACGGCGTTGGCACACAAATCAAATCGCAACATCGCGATAAGGCGATAACGCGATAAGCGATCAGCGTTGCTCATTTGCGCATCGACAAACGTAAAAATGAAATAAATAAAGATTTTCGCAAGCCACACTTGCGTTCCAAGTATGGTGAAAGATGTAGTGACTTCGTTATGGCCTGTTTATTTTGATATATTAATCAACTGCATTAATGCGTTGAATTATGCATTTATTTAGTTATTTTTAGTGACAGTTCACGGCAGCGTGATGAGCTCGTTAAGGTGCGATGTGATTAGATAATAGATACAAAGCTGGTGGAGAAAAACTAATGAGAAATAAACATTTTGAAAATTTCTTTGTTTACTCTTTTATTTGAATTAGATTTAGATGATTGGTAAGAGTTGAATATTTTTCATAGAATTGTCCAATTTGCATGTCAATGTGTGCAACTTGGACTGACTTAAACCACTTGCTTTAATAAGTCCTTTATACGCATTTTCTCAAGACAAGATGAGCCACGTAGTTATGCGATTCGTGGAACTCTACACTAAGTTAAAATCTAGGCTTTCAAACCCTTTTGTTTGGTTTCAAAAGGGGGTTTTCCATATAATAATAATAATAGATTGGCGCTTACACATATGTTAGTGTTTGGCCGAGCTTGTCCTCCGAATTGTGGCGTGCGCCTTGATATTGTCACACAAAGCGGAGGGACCTACAGTTTTACGCCGACTCCGAACGGCGATTGTATTTTTTATGAGAAGCTGTTTTTCATGGCAGAAAAACACTCGGAGGTTTGCCATTGCCTGCCGATGGACGACCGCTGTTAAGAAAAAATCTTTTTTCTATATTTTTTGGCGATGTTGCTTTGACCAGGGTTTGAACCCAGGTTTTGCGGAGCGGAAGCGCGCACTGCTTACCACTACACCACAGCGGCCGACGCACAGCGGGTTTTCCATATAGCTTTGCCATATATGCAGTTCAATTTCAAATTAATTTCAGGAATTTTCCAAAGGTTTTGCAGGAACTTTGAAATTGAAATACATTTAATTAAATAATGATCGTTACTCGGCTTTGAGCAGAGCATATTACCCTCTGAAATACTTTTTCCCAAACGCATAACAAGCGCTTATATACCATACTATCTATCTGCACTTTTCCAAAAATGAGATACTGATATAAAAATCAACCCACATGGCATCACAAAGTAGTTTTTGTGAAAATCGTATTTAATGAAAAATTTTCGTTTAAAAAAACCTGCAATGGAGATAATCTTGCAATATTTGAGAATTATTATTCAATCGTTACGCAATTTTTACCAGATTAAAGTCCAGATTTGCAGATAACGAAGTTCGGCAAATTTTTACTTTTTTATCATATCGTTTCTTATAGATTTGTTTGTGCTGAATTCAAATTGAATTGCTCTAGTATGTCAGGACTTTGAGATATCCCAACCTCAAAGTGAAAACAAAATTTATTTGCTCATTTTTACCTAGGCCATCATTTGGTACTACTCCTCCGCTTTAAAATTAATTTTGTGATCCGATTTTTTTTCTTGAGATATACTTGTTTTTATGTATTAGCTATGATGACTCCGTTTTCGTTTTCCTTTGAAAGTTTGGTTAAATTCAAGATTACGAACTGTATATTTCCCTACAATTGGCAACTTCAACGGCATAGACGGTGCTGCTCCCAAATCAGCAGAGAGTTCGTAAGTAATAATAATAATAATAGATTGGCGCTTGAAATATTTTCCTTTGTTTTCGTTGCAAAATTGACGGCCTGTAGGATTGCAGTAGTCTCGGCAGTGTATATAGAGCATGTTGGAAGCAGAAGCGACTTAGAAATAACATTGCTTTTGTTAGTCACAACGGCGAAAGATGTTGAGTCGGCAGACTTTGAACCTTCCGTGTAGAGAAGGGAGCAACCTTTTGATTTATAGGTAGCCTTAAGCTCGGCGAAAGCCGCCCGAAAAGCATCATTTGACGTACTTTCGTTTGACATCATCAATAATTTGTCAGGAAGCGATGCCTTTCTCACATGCCTCAGTGGATATTTTTCACGTTTTGCATACTGATGTAAGAAAGGTTCGAAGGCTCCTACGTATTGCATGATGATGCGGTGCGCAAAGCAAGTTTATGAATCTCTCGGCACAATGTCCATATATTGGAAGACCATACTCGATTCTCGATAGCAGTAAAGCTCAGGTGACGTTGACAAGCGTATTTGGGTGTACTAAGAGATGCTTGCTGGATAAATATTTTACGATATTAAGTCTTTTTAACAAAGAATTTCTAACAAATTTAAATTGTGTGTTGAAGTTATACTTAGAGTCTAATAAAACCTTAAATTTTTAGCTCTGATTTTTATTCGATATTAGTATTATTATATGTAAGTGTTAAACGATTACATTAAGTTTTTCTGCATATATGTAGTAAATGAGTTTTGTCCAAAGACAAAGAAGCGCCTGATGTTATCGACCAAACTGAGATGTCATTAAGGTTTTTAGAAAATACCTCCATTGTCTCGCTAATGTCGACGTTTTTATATAAAAACATCATCGACATGGATTTGGTGTTGTGCAGCTTTGTTATTACTAAGCATTCGACTTATTTCATCGACCGCGATTACGAACAGAATTGCCGAAAGTGGCGATTTCTGGGGTGTACCATTATGCAATGGAAGTGTTGGAGAAAAAAAGTCGTTAACAGAAAATTTTACTTTCCGTTTTGTCAAAAAGCTTTTTATGAAGTTTAACATTTTTGGGTCAATCTGACATTTTTGAAGTTGCCTTATGATTGTGTGTACCCCTGTTCGATCAAAAGCTTTATGAAAGTCAAGTAATAAAAGTGAGGTATGATTTCTACTTGCTAGGAAACTTGTAATCAAGAGATCTTGGTGAAGCAAGGCGTCTATAGCGCCATGTATTTTTCTAAATGCAATTTAATTCGGAGAAATTACCTTGTTTTTCTTGGCGTATCACATCAAACGGTTGGAGACAATTTTTTCTAATAGCTTTCCTATGCATGGGAGAAGCGAAATCGGTCTATAGCTGCTGATTTTTGTGACAGGCTTACCTGGTTTCGGGATCGTGATCATACATGATGTTTTGCAACACTACTGTAACACCAGAGTCGAAAATGCTATTACTAAACGACTTTTGTGATCAACCTTCAAATTCTTAATAATAGGGTGCGATATTTTATCTAAACCAGGCCATTTTCCCCTAACTGAGGATAAAACAAATTCGAATTCTGTTAGCATTATCGGGGAGTCTATTTGCCTGGCAGAAGAGAGCGACCCCGCGGTTTGTAGAGGGGAAGGTAAAGTAACAGTTTTGGACCCCTGAAACTGAGAACTAGAGTTGTTGTCTGAACTTGAAGTTGAAAATTTATTTACAAATGCTATTGCTATGGCTAATGGATTGGTTAAGGACCCAGTTGGTAAATTAATGCAGTTTATCCATAAGTTAGTTGGTGTGCCGGCTGTCTTTTTATATCTGACCAGATTTGTTTCGAACTCGAAGATGGGTTAGTTCTTTGTGTCAAATTTTCTGTACCTTCTCGTTTTGCCTGCTTCATAGAGCGCCGAAAAGCTGCATTATCTTCTTTGAATACTTTCAGGTTAGACATCGGCCGAGAACGTTTAATCTCGTACCACACGTCTTGTTTTCTTGCGCGCAAGACCGCAAGGTCTTTATTCCACCAAGGAGCGGTTTTGATTGGCTTTTGCGAAGCCGTAAGGGGGATGGAAGCGGCAACGACATCATGAATTTGTTGGAGTTTGACATTAAATAAGAGGAAGCACCTTATCTGTCGTTGGAAAAATAGAAATAGGTCTAATCTGGCCACAACCAAAGTCATCGCGTAGCCCTGTCGTCGCCAAAATAATTATCTATATAAGAATACGAATTGTACGCATTGGTTCTTTGTGATACCACTGCAAACGGATAATGCCGCTGCGTGCCGAGAACGAAGTTTTGCAGGCTGAAGAAATTTGTACCGGAGCGCTCTTCCGGGCCAGTTAGAAAATACGAATCGAGGTGGCTAAACGGCAATCTTTGAAAAGCTGGGCTGTCTGAACGCAAGTGATAGGTTGGTTCCACATGTCGTCCTTCATGCAGCTGCGACAAAGCGGGTCCGGTTTTATGTTCAATATCACTGCGTGAATCCCATTCGAGCAGAGACGTGTTAGTACAACAACCAGAGTTGAGAGATGTGGTCTCGCGAGCACAAGATTTTACTATTTATTTTATTATTTTTAAATTTAGAATTTTATAATTGTATTTATCTAACAAAAAAATTTATTCTTTAACAAAACCCGCGTATATACCAGTTTCAGTATTCGTTCAACATAAAAAAAATCAACAAATTTTTTGTAAAAATTTCGAGCTTCTTAATTATATTTCTTGGAAACATTTTCATGCAGGTTGCGGTTTTATAGACAGTTTTAGTATAATAAAGTGCAAGTTCAAAGCAGGTAGGACTTACCTTTGATTTTTGGCGATTTATTTTTTTGGTGAAGGTGTTGCATTGAATGGTTGAAGGTGCATTTTCTCCATATTATAAAAAAGTGACTGACATCGTCACCAAAAAATATCAACAGCAAGTTACAGATACTTCAAACTTGCACTTTACTATTAAACTTCATTGGGCTATAAAACTGCATACTCAAAATGCTTCTAAGAAATGTAATTAAAAATCACGAAAAATTTTACGAAATTTTTTCAATATTTTGCACAATCCTTGAAAGCTGGATTTATTTGATTTTTGTCAAAGAATAAACTGTACTTTTATAAAAACAGTTATTAAAATTAAAAAGTAATAAAAATTAGTTAATATGTGAGTGTCGTATAGTTATGATAAGTACTATAGTAATAAATAATTGTCTTGACATAAATTTTATTCTAACTCATGAATGCAACAAAAACGGAGAATTGGAGCGTAGACAAAAATATTGTAGTGTTCTGAGCTATATAGCCAACAGAACTTAAGAAAAAATAGCCAAGGAAAGAAATGTCCGCAATTATCTTTTGCAGCAGCAACATCAAATTATTTGCCATGTCGTTTGCGATAAAATGCGACGGCTACTAAAAGACTGCTTGTGAAATGCACCCAAACTATGTAAGTAGCTTTGATTAGATTAAAAAAAAAAATCAAATTTTTAATAAATCAAACCTTAAGCTCTGCCTTAGTTATTTTGGCATAAATAATATTTGCCTTTAATAGCACTTCATAATTGGTGCTCCAATGAATTTCCGCTTATAGACAAGCGCTCCTAATTCAAGCCAATTAGCAGTAATGCCGCCTCGTCTTATACTGCTGCTAAAATCTGGCAAATTAACGTCGCTGACCTTGTAATATTTACACTGCTGTGATTAATATCTGCCAACCGAATGACAGCTCCACGCAACTTTGAATTAGTACCTCAGGCGAGAAGAAGAAAAAAGTAGGTATTTATTTGAAAAGAAAACAAATTAGCAAAAGTGAGGCAGAGACAGACAAAATACACTTATGGCGTGAATTAAACGACGCGTTAAAAATCGCATTTATCACATTTGTAGCTGCTACACGTGGTGGCTTGAGGCGACACAAACAACAAACAACAAATGACGTAAAGTTCCTTTTCTTTAATTTTGGGCAACGCGTCAACAACTCGCCACGCAGCGTGCTTTCCTTCAGTCTCAATCTCAGCCTCTGCCGCTCCCGCTCCCGCTCGAACCACACAGCTCCTCTGCTATTATACGAAACTTATGTGCTCGCACACTGTCAAGGTCGGAGGGTTAATAATTCACACCTGTGTGCGCGGTGTTCAATTTCCGCTACAACAGACGGTAACAAAAAACAACAACAGCAAAAACGCCGCAACGAAAAACAAATAAACGCTTTACAATGCAAAAGCGCCGTAAAATAAATTGGCAGCAACGGTGGCTGTCTGCAGCAAGTCGCGACGGCTGCCAAAGTGCTGAAAGCAGAAAAAAAAACAAAGTTCAAACTTTTTTTTGGTAATACCTCTCTTCAGCTGCTGCATCGCGCGATCTGTTGACGGCAACAAGCGACAATTATGCATTTTATGTTTTGCTTTGTTTTGTTTCGCTTTTTGTCGACAAATACTGCTGCTGTTGCTTATTACCAAATTAAATTTGCATTGGCATTTTACTGCCCCGCTCTCTGCAGTCGTGTTTACAAATGTGTTTTGTGTGTTTTTGCTAGACTTTTTTGTGCCCAAAATTTCCACAAGGAAATATCATGCAGGAGCTTTTGTATTCAATTCCGCGTAGTTTTTTTCGGAATTTGCTTTACAATTTTACACTTATTATGTTAAGCTATTTGTAATTTTTAATGAATTAATGCGGAAATCATACCGCCGAATGCGATTTTATAGCGTTTATAATATTAGCTTTTGGCTTTTTTATGCATAATAGAGTTTTAAAATTTCCAACACGGTTGGGTTGCCTAATAGAAAAATATGTACGTAATAAATATGACTTGATAGAGTCCGCCATAAGTAGCATGGTATGCATTTTATGAGCTTAATCAAGATTTATAATGCGCGAAATCATATAATATTTAGAGGCTACGATGCTAATAGTTTGAAATTTTCTTACCTCCATTTGGAAAATTTCACATCTTGGATGGAGAAAATTTTTATTTCTTTGCAATAGTGGATTATACAAGGAGTGCAATTGGGTATAGTCACTGGGTATGCAGTTACAGCTGTACGAACCCTAGCCCCGGTCGGTGACGATGGAATCGATGACTCACCGCCTGACTATGACGAGGTAAGAATAGCGATTACGCGGGTGAAGAATAAACAAAGCTGCTGGAGCTGCCGGCCTGCCAGTCGAGCTATCCAGGTACGGGGCGAGGAGCTGTTAAAGCTTCGCGAGAATGGGATCGGCACACACCATCTATTTGTCGACTTCCAAGTCGCTTCGATAGCGCTGAAATGAGCTGCCTATACGCTGAGGTGTCTGAATTTTGTATCCCCGCGAAACCGATACGGCTGTGTAAAATGACGTTGAGCAATACCGAAACCTCCGTCAGAATAGGGAAGGACCTCTCCGAGCCGTTTGTTGCCAAACATGGTTTCAGGCAAGATGAAAACCAGGTGGGTGGAAATGAAAACCTGCTTCTCCTCCATGATAGAAGCTAGAAAATTCCAGCTCTGAAAATATTTAGCTCGGAACCCGCTGGTGTGCTTTGTTGAACTCGGCCATAATTGCTTAGGCGACTTTTTGACATGAAAAAGTTTTCCTTAAAAATTATTTGCGGTTAAGGGCGGGGTAAGTCTGAATATCTTTACATTTGTGTGACAACATGTAGACGCACACCACAAACTGCACAAAAATTTAGCAAAATATGTACGAATGTCTGTAAGAATGTTAAGATTTAATTATTCGTAAATAAATAAGTTTAGTTATATATTATAGCAGATATACAAGGTAGCAAGTGTATGCTAACTTTTAAAGAAAAGCTGTGAGATCGGCTAATATTTCATAATTTAAACAAACATTTTATGCATATGTATTTACTAAAACAAATATTTAATTCAATCGAATTGTGTTATGTACTAATGCATATAGGTATGTATGTGTGCAGTTCATTAACACCCAGCTTGATTTTGTTTTCTTTTCTATGAATACTTATTTGCACAAAAAAGTGCGGCTTTGTACATATTTGCCTTTCACTTGCGTGCAACCTCCATTGATACGCTTGCATGTTGCAATACTTTTTAACGCAAATCACATAAACATAATACATATGTATGTATGTAGGTAGGTAAGTACATAGATACTGCCACAAGCCTTTACGAAACAAAAGAGGTAAACAAATTTGTTGCTAAACAAATATTTATTTGGCTCAACAAGTTTGTGCCGGCTATAATGGGCCAAGTGCTTGACCTTTCTGTCAGACGCAATACATTGGCAAACGATTTGTTGGTAGGCATGAGAAATGCTTGCGGCTACAGTGGACCCGTTTTTGACACTTACAACCACTTCAAGGTACGAATTAGAAACAATGACATGGAAGCAAATGATGCAAAATAAAAGCGAAGCTGTTTCTTTTTATCAAAGCATTTGAATTTTGACTTTTTTTTTCAAACGCTTGCGCAAAAAAATTAAATTGGCCGCCGCGAATGACATTTGACAGTTGAAATTTGACACAACTGATCAAAGTGTGGTGTGCTTGTGTGTTTGACTCCATACCAGTGCCTTATAAAAGTATAAACGTGAACCTACCTACAGTTCGTAAAAACGCATATTTTCGTATATACATATGTATTTACTTTGCTATATAACGGGTGATTTTTTTGAGGTTAGGATTTTCATGCATTAGTATTTGACAGATCACGTGGGATTTCAGACATGGTGTCAAAGAGAAAGATGCTCAGTATGCTTTGACATTTCATCATGAATAGACTTACTAACGAGCAACGCTTGCAAATCATTGAATTTTATTACCAAAATCAGTGTTCGGTTCGCTTTACGTCCGATTTATGGTCTACATAATCGACCAAGTGAGCAAACAATTAATGCGATTGTGACCAAGTTTCGCACTCAGTTTACTTTATTGGACATTAAACCAACCACACGAATGCGTACAGTGCGTACAGAAGAGAATATTGCGTCTGTTTCTGAGAGTGTTGCTGAAGACCGTGAAATGTCGATTCGTCGCCGTTCGCAGCAATTGGGTTTGCGAAACACATTTCGAACCGAACACTGATTTTGGTAATAAAATTCAATGATTTGCAAGCGTTGCTCGTTAGTAAGTCTATTCATGATGAAATGTCAAAGCATACTGAGCATCTTTCTCTTTGACACCATGTCTGAAATCCCACGTGATCTGTCAAATACTAATGCATGAAAATCCTAACCTCAAAAAAATCACCCGTTATTTAGGTGCATATGTATGTATTGGTATGTGTTGGCCTGTCAAGCCCGCGCATGTGCTACAACTTCATTTCAATTCTATTGCAAAAGTCGTTTAATTCGCTGTTCAACTGTCGCATATTACAAGAGTCCCATTGCTGCTGCTGCTGCTGCTGTTGCTACGCTTGAAGGCATATGCGATGCAATAAGTACATAAACATATGTATGCACATACATACTATTTATGTACCAACAGTTGCGTAAATTTTTTAAACTATGCTCTATAAAAACTCAAATTTTGTTTTATGCACGTTTCTGCGTATTTTGGTTTTATACAAAAGAATTCACAATGCTTGCAACAGCTAAAAAAGCACACGTAAACCTACATAAGTATATGCACAATAAAAACACAATATTGACAATAATAAAGTATTGTTAAGTGGCGTTGGTAATGACTGCCACAACTGTCAACAGGCCATTTAAACTATAAATCAATGTAAATTATATTATGTATTTTGTAAATATTAAAAATAAATTTGTCTTCAATACGAGGGTGGTACATATATTAAGTAGAAAGGTGTAGCTTAGCTTAGCTTTAGCGTAAATAAAAATAATTTAAAGTTACTAAATTACTGGACACAGGGACATCCCTGGCAACTGCCTAGCCGACGAGCTGGCAAGGAGGGGGACGCAACTTTCTGTAGTCAATTCTGCTCCGAATGCGGGCATACCTCTAACCTCCTGCAAACACAGACTAAAGGCGAAACTCGTTGAGGAGGTAAATATAAGATGGGCTGTGGAAACCACCTGCCATATTACCAGGCAAATATGGCCAAAGATTGATGTAAAGCGATCCATAGCTCTCACCCGGCTGGACCGCTCCTCTCTCAGATTAGTAGTCGGGGTAATCACCGGACACTGCCTGATGGGCACACACGGAAAAAGGTTGGGATACCTCACCAACGATTTCTGTCGCAGTTGCAGAGACGAGGAGGAGGTGGAGACCATCGAACACTATCTCTGCCACTGTCCCGCCCTGTCCAATATGCGCAACCAATTCTTCAACAAGTACTTTGTAGATTGTTTAGCCGATTTGAACTCGGCGAACGTTCTCGACTTTTTGTGCTATATAAAACGCACTCGGTGGTTCAATTACTAAGGGAGGGAAAGAAACAAATGGCTTCGGCCAGTGGTATCACAACGGGGAAAAGCCCACGTGTGCTCCGCGTTCTGCGCGGGACAGCCACTCTAACCTAACCTAACCTAACCTACTAAATTACTATTTCTATAAAAAAAAAAAATAATAAAATTGAAGAATACTGCCACTAGTAAACAGAGATCAGAAACAAATTTTCAGCCTACAGTTCAAACAGCCCGCAACTTTCGACTTAAAAATAACCAATGGGAAAGGCAAACATGCTCGAATCGATTGTTGAATCAATCGCAGAAGATCTTCAAATCCAAATTTTCGTTACGAATGCGAAAAAATAGCTATAGATGCCTTTGACTGACAAGACAATCAAAACATGGCCACAGTGAAAACGTTGCTGTAAACAAAACGGCTCAATTTGGTTGACGAAATATCCGCTGGTTTGAATTCGTTCCATAAGGGCTGTTTGCAGCTCTCAAGAAATACAAAATATTCATGTCAAATGACGCACAATGCCGAATTTCCACTAAAATGACATAAAATGTTTGCCATTTAAAACAATGCCATGTGGAAATGAACTCAATTACTATTTTTTTCACATAATGACACGATAATTTTTTAATGCCCAACTTTGTCCTTTCTCATTTTTGCCATTTAATGCTTAGTTGAAATCCAGCACAAGAAATGGTAAAACATTTTCTTTTATCAAAATTTCTTAAATCAGTTTGCAGCTCTCAAGAAAAAATGCAGGTATGTGTCTTTATTTCTTCAATAAAATTTATAGCAAAAGCAAAGTGTTTTTTTCAAGCATCAGAAATAATAAAAATATTTATTGGTAGTTTTCTTGAGAGCTGGATTCTAAGCTTTACATTGTTTGTGTCGCATTGGCGCGCGTCAATGCTAGAGAGTTGGTACAGAGTTAACTCAGTCAATAACGCAGCGTCAAACATTCGAATACATATATGTATCTTCGTGTTTAGACCAAACTTTTCACAAATATTCAGCTTTATATCGAATCGTAACAAATTCAAAATTCTAAAAAATACTTACTTAAAAAATAATACCTACTAATTTTTCAACCAAATCGAAGAGTCTATTCAACTATCCGCTTCGGCCCGTATTGTTTAGGCAGAGGACTTTGCATTGCTATTTGCTCGTTGTGCCCTGAGCTGTATAAGGGGCCGAATCTTCCAGCATTAGAAAAAAGTGGCTAATAGTAGTTGGGAAACCCTATAATTCTGTAGGGTCTGCGGCCCACCTACTACGAACAACCCGTGTATCACCAAAATTAACAGGAGGGATTTATCTCGACTAACTGTAATTTTGACTACAACACAACACTTCTTGTCGTAGCTGTAACTCACCAGATTATTTATGTTCATAGCTATTCGAATTCTGTGATAGTATTTTTTTAGATTTCACGAAATCGGGCCTACGATAGATTCAGTAATTGATAGGGAATAGGAAAGATGCATCTGACTAAACACGAATCGTGAAAATACCTTTTATGAGGGCTTGGATAGAACTTGACTGCTGCTCCTGCAACGACATAAACAGGCGCTGTTATATCCCCGCAGTACAGGAAATGCGGTGGACAGGGGATGGCCGAAAGAAATTCCCAGCATGATCTTGAACACAAATTAGGCGTGGGATTTGTAGTAAGTTGGAAACTCCAGCACGTTGTGAACGAATTACCACAAGGATGATGAGATAAAAGTTGGTTTTATGAATATGTGTCGGAAGACCGAAATCTTAGTGTACTATTGGGCGCAGTTGCCTGGCAACGCAACGTGGAGGAGCAGACCAAAAATGTCATTACTACCCTCAACACCTGCAAAACCGCTATAGGCAGGAAATGGGATCTTAATCCCCACAGAGTGCACCGGATTTATACAGCAGTGGTACGTCCTATATATAGACTGTTGGATATCACTGGGTAAGTCGCTGCCTTCCACACCCACCAAAGCCATGGAAACACTTTCTGCCCGGATACTTTTTTGAAAAGTTAGAGGCGAGCCGCAATGCAGTAAGACAAACTACCCCGATTCGTTTAGGTCCGCAGATTACACAACACCACCGATGAAGGGCGAGAATAAGTTTTCCACTCGCATCCCTTGCCTTGGTCTGGCCCTCCAAGATGACTCCACAGCCCCGATAACTCTGCACGGATGGCTCTAAACAAAATCCAGGAGTAGGGAATGGGATGTACTCGAAGGACCTCTCTCTAGAACTACTCTGTCTGACGTCAACTCTTCTCATGCGGACGGCATAACCCTATATACCAACAAGGCATGGCTTAAGAAATACTTCGTCGAGAAGGCAAAATAGAAGATGTTTGGAAGAATCCATATATCGGACGACTTGGCAAATGTGGCTCGGCCTCGATAGGAAAAGAGCCAGCGTACTCATTAAGTTAAACGCCTTCTGGGTGGTAATTGTTACGGGAAAGCATTCTAGCAGAATGGGCTTACGGGTCAATAAGTTGTTGCAATGTTGACGAAATCGAAGTTGTGGAACGATACCTCTGTCACGCCCTTTCATGGGCGATAATACACTCATTTAAAAACCACCTCTTTGTCTATCTGGCCGACCTAAGTGAAGCAGGAATTTAGGAACTCTCGCGCTTTCTGAACCAAACCAACTTGGTATACTTCTAGGTAAATAGACGGGTTCGAATTCGAGCTCTCAATTGGTATCATAATAGCCCACTGCGTCTAACTGTACCTCTCTCCTACGTTGGATGAAGGCAGCCGCTTCCGTTGGACCAAACGAGGTTTTAGAAAAGGTGATGCAAATGATATGGTCTTCGGTGGTGTCAACAGCTGTGCAGTCAGCGCATCTTTCTGCACCTTAGAGAAAGAGTCGAAAGAAGTTGGTATTGCGTTGAACAAAAACGACAAAGTATCTCCTGGCAACATACAACACGTCTTCGCGTGCGTGTGCAACGTCACTTTTGGCAGTTACAATTTCAGTGATAAACCTTGTCTACCTAGGAGCCAGCATTAACGGCTTTAATAACGTCAGTCTGGAGATGAAGCGGGGAATAACTTTTGCCAACAGGTATTACACAAAGGAGAAAGGAAAATGCTGAATTTTTTTTAGTGTCAGTTCAGACCGACAAACGGATGCAGTTTCAAACGAGAAGAAGAAGCTTTAACGCTCTGGTACGATTTTCCTTTTTAGTGTTAATTAGCCAGCGCAAATCGAGGTTAGCGACATCCCTATTTGCAGCAACCCGAAATTAAAATGAGAACGAAGGCCTTTGAATGAAGATAAAACTAAGTAGTTCCTGTGATCAAACAAATATTCGGCATATGCGCGTTTAGGAATCCACGCAGCTATTGACAGTTACAGATTCCAATGCAGTGGCTACTGTAGCCTTGGCTATATTGCGTATGCCTGAAAGAGAAGGTTCCTTCTGACTTTTTTCTCCATATAAATATCTGATAACTCCATTGGCTGTTTCAATATTCTATGTTATAAATAAAAATGATTCTTTTCTTGGTCCATCATGCATTTTTTTGTTGAAATTGTGTAATTGCAAGTTTGATAATTTTTCCAGTTGTATACTATAAGGACTGTTGTATTTTCATTGAGTGATATGTATGTATGTATGTATGTTTACTCAGTAATTTGAGCTATTAACTTTGAAAGTTTTTTAAAATTTCCATAATTTACATTTGTTTCCTGTACCAGATTTTCCGATAATCTCAAATAGCTTTTAATTAAAATGAACAAATCTGGGTGTAAACAAAATATTTTGTGCGCACTGATTTTATCTTCGCTTCGCAATTGCACAACGAAACCATTCAACGTTCTAACTCATTTCGACAACCACAAATAAAAACCAAAGAAGAAATAAAAGAAAAATGCAGCGCCAAACACCAAAAACAAAACATTGGCAAAATTGGAGCGATCATAAAAAAGTTTTATGTTCAGAGAATGTATGTATGTATGTATGTACATTTGTACGTACATTAGATTGTACCAGAAAAAAAGCTCACTTTACTTCTTCGAAGCTAAAGTATTTTTGTAATGTAATTCCATTTTTTTTTTAATTTTTTCGGCCAAACGTAGAGGTCGCCTTCTTACATTTTGCGTAATAACTTCGGCATTTAACAGAGATCTAAAAGTGTGTTTTTGTCTCGAGAACATTTTTTCCCCCACGGTTCATTGACCTCAAATACCACGTTCTAGTACTTATCCACCAGATCTCAGTTCTTATCGCCCCAATGTACTACTCTAATGGCAGTAAATTAAAGCTCGCAAAAAATCTTAAAGCTTTTGATAAGGAAGTATGTAAATATTTCGAACCCCTAAGATCGGTACAAAAGTTATTTTCGAAATTGCCTTTCCAAAATACTTTAGATGCAAATCTGTATGCGAACTTTTTTTTCTGCAAGGTGTTATGGTCTAATGCACATACACACATACATGTATTTATGTATGAATGTGTTTCCAACGATTTTTAATTAAGAATGCTACTTCTTTATTATAGCAATAAACGCAGCGGCAATAACAACAGTTACATACGTGGATACATGTGGCTTGATTTATTTCAAATGACAAGTTGTTGTTTGGAAGAAATTTGGAAACCACATTAATCGCTCCGTCAAATGGGTGTATAATGATTAACTGGTTTCTTGGGCGCACAAAAAAAGCTTGGCAATAAAAAATTTCATATGTTGAAAAATCAAATAAATAACAGATTTGTTAAATGAATAAATTATGGTTAGTTTTTCGCAAGTTTTTGTGGCGAAAGAATTTAATAAATTTGATTTTTAATTTTCCCACTCACTAAATGGTGATTAAAAATTTATAATAAAATAAAAGTCGAATTGATTAATTAAATAACTGCAACAAATATGACAAAAAGTAGCAATAAACAAAGAGTGAGTTGACATACTTATCAAGTTGTAGCAAATATAAACATATGCAAATAGCGTTAAAAAGCTCTATCATATTTTTGCTTAATTTTACAAATAGAAATGAACGTTAGCAAAAGTTGTAATTCCATTATTAAACAATTTTACATGACAGTGTAAAATTTTAAGTTTTTTTCACACTTGTTTTAATAAATTAAGTTTACAACTTTGCTTTCCGCTTGTAAAGACCAGACACCTCTTGTACCTATGTTGTTGTTGGCAAAAAAAAGAAGTCGGCAACAACAACATCCTTAGCTTTTCCTACATTAGATTCGGTAATCGCAAATTTTTCTTTCGTCGCTTTGCGGGCAGACTTCAAACGAATCATATGCCGCTGTGCGACATAAAACGGACGCAATAATTCACGCTTGCCTACAAATGCAATTATCGACTCGCTTTTATATGGATGTATCTACATATAGTACATAAAGATCCCTGCAGGGAAACCGCGGACTAGTGAATCAAATTTCTAGTTCCGTACTAGGTCTTTGTCGTCAAAATGGAACTAGTCCGATACGAACTAGATCCCCACCAGTACAAAATCGGCGAAAAGTGGTATTAATTTTTTTCAGTTTTTTTCACTAGAAATCTATATCTAAAGTGACGAATTTAGAACTGGTTCGGAACTATAGAAAAAGGGATGCAGAACGAACTAGATCTTATTTGTCGAATTTAGAACTTGTTCGGAACTATCGAATAAGGGATGCAGCGGGGGCTTGTTTACTTTACATAGATATGTGTTCGGCGGCTTTTTCGTTCA